>NC_137806.1:24502884-24630384 GCF_963383645.1 Muscardinus avellanarius
CCCCTCTCCCCTCTCTCCTCTCTCCTCTCCTCTCCTCTCCTCTCCTCTCCTCTCCTCTCCTCTCCCCTCTCCCCTCTCCCCTCTCCCCTCTCCCCTCTCCCCTCTCTCCTCTCTCCTCTCTCCTCTCTCCTCTCTCCTCTCCTCTCCTCTCCTCTCCTCTCCTCTCCTCTCCTCTCCTCTCCTCTCCTCTCCTCTCTTCTCTTGTCTTCTCTCTCTCTCTCTCTCTCTCTCTCTCTCTCTCTCTCTCTCTCTCGTGCTGGGGATTGAACCCAGGCGCATTCTACCTCCTGGCTACATCTCCAGTCCTGTTTTTTATTCTTTATTTTGAAATAGGGTCTTGCTAAATTGAGGAGGACCTCACTAGGTAGCTGAGGCTGGCCACGAACCCAGATCCTTGTCTCAACCTCCCAGGTACTGGGATTACAAGCGTGTGTGAACCACCACGCTCGGCTCCTCTCCTCCCTTTTTCTAAACCGCCTTCTCCCATCTGTGAGCCTCACTGCAGTTTCAACTAGAACTTTCTGCTGCTTCTTCAATACATTTTCAAGGAGGTTTATAAAAGTCAAAGCTGAAGCCAGGTATGGTGGTCCCCACCTGTCAGCCCTATACTTGGGAGGCGGAGACAGGGGGATCGCAGGTTCAAGGTCAGCCACTGCAATTTAGAGAGACTCTCACCATGCTAGTGAGACCTGTTTCAAAGCAAATAATAATAATAATACAAAAGGCTTGGGGGTGTAGCTCAGAGGTAGAATGTACTGGTCTCAACCCCCAGTACCAAAATAAAAAAATAGTCAAAGGTGAACCTTCCAGAATATGGAAGCACAGTGACATAGACCAAACCAACAATCAACCCACTTTATAAACCTTTCTAATCAGCTGGGCGTGGTGGCACACGCTTGCAATCCCCGCGCTTGGGAGGCGGAGACAGGAGGATCGCGCAGGTTCGAAGCCAGCCGTGCGCGCTGGCTTAGGAGACCCTGTTTCCAAATAAAAAAATAAAAAATAGGTCTGGGAGTGTAGCCCAGAGATAGAAAGGCTTCCAGGAACCCGAGTACCGCCAAAAATAAATAAATAAACAAATAAACCTTTCTAATCTCTCCCAGAATGGCCTTGGTGTTTCTACAAGATGTATCTTTAGCTACTTTGCACACAATTTTTTGGCTGATATTTTGCAGAATCTCTGGTTGTAAAAGGTGAAGCAAAATTTAAAAAATGGAATTTTGTTAGATAAACAAGATGGTCTGTACTCTGATAAATAACTTTTGTTTCCCACCAGTGTTTATTTAATTCTCAGATCTCTCCTGCTAAATCTTACCTTAGAATTATTCTAATTTTTTTTTTTTTTTTTTTTTTTTTTTTTGCTGGTCTGGAGGTGGAACCCAGGGACATTCGACCTCCGAGCTACACCTCCTGCCCTATTTTTTATTCTTTATTTTGAAACCGGGTCTCACTGAGTTGCAGAGGGTCTCACTAGGTAGCTGAGGCTGTCCACGAACCACGATATCTCCGGTCTCAGCCTCCCGAATGCTGGGATTACAAGCGTGCGCCACTACGCCCAGCTTGAGTTATTCTAATTTTAATTGTAAGGTAAACACTGCAAATGATCATATATTGGATGAGAAAGAGTGTGCAAAACAATTTAATACATTCATTTCTAAAAAGATGAATATGAGCCAGGTATACTATGGTAGAGCTAGCCTGTAATCCCAGTACTTGGGAGGCTGAGACAGGAGGATCACAGGTTCAAGACCAACCTCAGCAATTTAGCAAGACCTTCAGCAACCTAGAGAGACCCAGTTTCAAAACCTAAAATAAAAAGTAGCTTGGGCTGGGAGTGGTGGCACACGCTTGTAATCCCTGCGCTTGGGAGGCGGAGACAGGAGGATCACACAGGTTCGAAGCCAGCCGTGCTAGCTTAAGAGATCCTGTTTCCAAATTTAAAAAACATAAAAATAGGTCTTGGAGTGTAGCCCAGAGGTAGAAGGGCTTCCAGGAGCCCCAGTGCCACCAAAAAAAAAAAAAAGTTGCTTGGAAACAGAATTCCCCTGGGTTCAATCCCCAGTAACACACTAAAAAAGGAGGATTATGAGGAATAGCTGTTAAAACATTCTCATCCATTTATAGCTGAGAGTTACGGTCTTATTCATCCAATTGTGTTGACAGATAGGGAAACTGAGGCCCAGGGCTGTGGTAACTTGTTCAAAGTTGCACAGGGTTCAGAGAAAGTCCTGTCTAAAGTCACTTGGCAATTTGCTTGTGCACAGAAGGGTGTGCAAAGGACAAAAAGTGTGGTAAGCAAGCCCACCGAGTGGGCAGTCTGCTCGGGTTTTACCCCTAACACGAGTCTGCCCCCTGGCCCTGGTTGGTGAGGCCTTGGGTTCACAACTTAGCATGACTTTCGAAGGCAGACAGAAATTCTGAAACAAAGTTTGACAAAGAAAGTACAATTCTGCAGTGATTGGCTTATTTCCATGACAGGCAGCAAGTTTGAAACAAAGCTTAATATTCTGGGAGGTTCCTGGTCCACTAAAGGTTATATTAGCTAAGATAACTGATTTTCTAGAAGACTCGGGTCAACCAAAGGTCATCTGAGCGAAAATGGCTGAGGCTCGGGGAGCTTTGGGGAGGGGAGCATACAGACACATGTACAGTTACAGAATGGAAAATAGTATACTTCTCTAACTTTGTTATTCTGACAGAAAAGGTTATTTTCCTTCCTTACATGCTGCTGTGTGTGGAGGACCAGACCATGCATCATCTAAAAATATGTTTCAGTTTTCCATTATACTAGAGATAACTTCTTATTTTTTGGTATTTTATCTGTGTCATTTATCCTGAGTTGTGATATCAATGGAATGATATTTTTTATGAAATGCATTTATTACGGGTCAGCTCCTCCCTATGACCTCGTCCCTAATGCCTCTGCGTAGCATATTACCGCGTTCAGCTTTCTCTGAAGGTTTTGGAGCCTGACAGTTCTCCTGCAGTTATCTAATGATACTGATTTGAATGTGGAAACAGAGGCCCGGGAAGCTCCAGTGATTGGTCGGGTCTCTGCCCGGTGACTCTTCTCTCTTCCTCTCTGTTCAATTTCCTGCTATGAGCTCTCCCACACCCACGTTGTTGGCTGTGTGCTCACCTGGCCCAGCTCTAATTATTGCAAATTAACAATCCATATGGAATACTATACCTGACTACATTGATCAGCTCCATGTGTAATTACTATGAGCATCTCAATTTAGGTAGCTAACTAATTACTATTTTCTTCTCTTTCTCCAGGGTTGTAATAGTGGGTTTTTAATAGTGTGCTATGATTATCCCCAAACAATAAAAATATCCAACTGAGAAGATATGGCCATTGATAGAGCTTATTACTTTCAGTTCAATTTAATTCACTTTGAGTGAATGTCCTCTATATTTAGGGCCTGGTGACAGTTCCTTAGAACCACAAAAATGGATGTCCTGGGGAATCTACTGGGGACACGACAGCTGATGTTTTTCCTTACACTAAACTCCTTCTGTCCTTCCCCATGGATTAAGCTTATGCCATGAAGTTAATTTTTTCTGGAAAATAATGAAAGACTCCACCAACAAATAAGGTGGCATATAGCAATCGGAGCACCTGTATGGGAGCAGAGCATACCTATTACTGTCTCCACACCGCAGTCCAGAGTCGTGGAAAACGTGAAACACACCCCCAGGTGTGGAGCCCTGTGCTTGTACAGCAGTTTACCCAAGACCTGCCCCCGACTTGTTCTTCAGTGAGAATATAATGTTTTAAAGTGACTTTCAAGGTCATATGCGGACCATGGAGGCAACTCAAGCAGGCGGCTCCTGAAATCACCAAATCCCCAGCGGGCACCCACTGCGCAGGGGTCTCGTAGGCTCCTTCAGCTCCGTTCTGAGCTCTGAAGCCCTTGGCCAATGGTAGAATACATCCCGAAGACCTTGCCTGGAGCGCTGGAGAGAAGCAAGAGCCCGCCGGAGGCTGGGTTCCCATCGTCTCTGTTGGTCTCAGGGTGTCGAAGGCGACACTGCCGGCCATGAGCCCTGTGACCGTGGGTCCACGGCCTCTGTCAAATGGTCACAAAGCTGCAGATTAAAGCTGACGAGGAAGCAGGTCTCCACGATCCAGTCTGATACGGCATTATAAAACGTGCCTCGGCATCTGGGCACGTGTAACTGAGCGGGGATGATTTAAAGGCTGTGATATCGTAGGAGAGGAGAGCTCCAGGAATGAGAACAAGTCCTCCCTGTCCAGGGGCATTGGGCTGTCAGGGAGTAGCGGGTTTGAGTCCTCTGGATCTGTAAAAATTCTGACATGTGAATAAAGGAAATTGCATAAGGGAACATCCCCCAAGCCTGGAGTTCATACATGCTTAGTATTTCTCACCAGTGTTGCTTCATATTGACGACAAGGGTGTCTAATCTAGTCAATGTGAAGGCATCGAAGGCTTTGTTTATTCATCTATTTATCTAATAAATATTGATTTAAAGTCTATTGTGCCAAGTGTTCTAAATTCTGGGTTTAACCAGCTTGGATAAAAAAACCCTGTAATCTCATGGAATTTGCATAAGTAAATAAAAATTGTTTCTGAAATCTTTGAAGAGTTTTATCTTAGCATAACAAGTGGCCCCTGGGATAAAATAAAGCAGAAAACTGATAGGGTACATAAATCTGTATCCTTCAGACTAATGGGGTTAATGCACTAAAGTCTACCTGGTGTACCATTGAAGGCCTCGCATCCTTGGTAAATGAGAAAGCAAGTTACCATACTATTTATACAATGTGATCTCATTTGGTTAAAATAGATATGCATAGAACAAAAAGTACCAAAAGAACTGTACATGTGAATTTTAAAAGCAATCATGGGATAATAAGGGCATTTCATTTTTCTCTTTGTTTTTTCTGTTTTCCAAATTTTATACACTGAATGTATTTTACTCTTGTAACCAGGAAACACTATTTAAAGTGACATATGTTTGCTTATTATTTAAAAATAACATTTGCAAGTAGTTACAGGATTGACTTATTCCCTGCAATTTTCCTCAAATACTAGATAAGTGAGCCGGGGCTGTGGTTCAGTAGTAGAGTTCTTGCCTAGCATGCACTAGGACCTGGGTTCGATCTTCAGTACTGAAAAAAAATTAGATAAATAAGATTACTCTAATTTACTAGTTTATGCGCTAGGACTATGGATAGAATTAGGAATTATAATCCTAAAACTATCAGGCTGCATACTTTATTCACGCAACTACATTCTTCTAACGTGAGGTCATTAACACTAGTTCCCATGCATTTATTCAGCCTCACCCCACCGCAGAACACTGGGCCAACGAACTGGGTTTTGGTGGATTATCTTAGAAGCAACCTCCAAAGCAGAGGAGGGAGTAGGAAGTGGAATGGGAAGGAAGGAAATTAGAGCCTGTGCTACAGAGAAAGCTACTACTCATACTATTACTCTGAGAGAGTAAGCAGGCTGTACCTGACAAGTTCCTACAAGAGGCGAGGAGGCCGAGATATTTATCCACCGACTCCCACCCCGCATTGCTCCTGAAGACACTAAGTCCTTTGCGCTTGTAGCCTGTCATATGCGCAAAGTAAACAATCTACTCTGGCCAGAGAAAGAGCTAAAATAGAGAGGGACCTTGGATAGGATGCTGCAGACAGTGGCTGCAGGAGACCTCCAGGGTGGATTTAGGTATGTGTTTCTGTGTGGTATGTACTAACGTAGTTGGAGACACTTGTAAAAACTCAGTGGATTTACACGATAATATTTTCTGTCATCAAATCCACTCCTTTGCAGGTCCACATCACACAGCTCTGCTGGGCAGCCTTTCCTTGAATCTTGTTCAAGTCCATTCACAGATCTTCCCCCTCAGCACCCTCTCCATTCACACAGAAGGAGAGAGAGGTTGTAGAACATCAGTACAGCCTCGGATGCTCCAGGCCCAGCCTGGTAGCAAAGGTTTCCACTTCGACGCACATTCCTGAAAACCATCCTTGAGTTCCCATCAACTGCACAGGACATTCACCAATACAGTCTTCCTTTGTGTTCAAGGAGAGGATGAAGAGGTTGATGAACCTCTAGCAATACTCTGATGAGCTTCTTACTTATCTAAATCCACAGATATCCTCTAAGTATCTAGTACATATTTCATGCTATATCTTTTTTTTTTTTTTTTCAGAAAATGAGCTTGAGTTCTCTATGTGGACTCTGAGATGCGACTGATTCTATGCAATTGTTAATAGTGAAGGATGTGGAAGAGAAGCTGTCCGTCATCTATGGTATCGTGTGGCGAGATGGAGGCAGAAGAGACAAGAGCCAATTTTCTGTCATCTTCGACCCAAGTAAGTGCTTTTGGACGCATTAGCCTCTCGATCTCAAGAACAATAAAGTCTCTTTTGATTATACTCTTCTATGATTAAGCCATTAGCTATATATTTTCTAAGGAATGTACAGTTGTCCCTCAGTATCAGTGAGGGATTGGTTCTATAGAACCCATTGCTGCTCAAATTTCTTACATAAAATGATGTAATTCAGGCATGCTGCCGCATGCTTATAATACCGAGGCTGAGACAGGAGGATCGTGGGTTGGCGGCCAGTCTTAGCTGCTTAGTGAGGCCCTCCCCAACTTAATGAGACCCTGTTTCAAAATAAACATTAAATAATAGAGCTGGGGATATAGCTCAGAGGTTCAATGCCCCTGAGCTCGATCCTCAGTACCACAAATAAAATGATGTAATATATATATATATACATATATATGTACATTATTCTATTCTATTCTATTCTAGGATGAAACCCAGAGGCATTCTACCTCCAACCTACACCCCAGACATATTTTTTAATCTTTATCTTGAAACAGAGTCTCACTAAGTTGAGGAGGGCCTCACTAAATAGCTGAGGCTGACCTTGAACCATAACCTTCCTGTCTTAGCCTCCCAAGTACTGGGATTTTAAGTGTGTACCACCACAATGGTGAAAATGGTGTAATAGCTCTATATAACCTACACATTCTAGTACATCCTCCCATAGAATAAATTATCTCTAGATTACTTCTAATACCTAATGAAATATCTATATCTCATTTTATCAGGGTGGTTCCACCATGGTGCTGGGCATGTAGTGAATTCAAGTTTTGCTTTTGGGAATGCTCTGTAACTTTTTTTAAATACTGTTGTTCTTTGGTTAGTTGAATGCAGATGTGGAAACCATAGTTGTAGAGAGAGGACTGTATTGTTACATATCCAATACTGTGTTAGCTTTTCATTGCTGCTGACACAGTGAACTTAAAAAAGAAAATGTTTGCTTCCCCTCATGGTTTTGGAGGTTTCTATCCATTGTTGGCTACTCCATTGCCCTGGGTCTGCCTCGGTCAACATTCTCCCTGTTATAATCCAAAATGATTGACCACACAGCTTAGAGGAAGGAGCATTTATTTGCTCACAGGTGTTTTGGAGATTCCAGGTCCAGTCTAGGTAAAGCTGGTGTCTGCACATCTCAGATCATGATGGCAGGAAGGAGAGAGAAAGGTCATACCCCCAGGTACCCACCTTCTCCATCCCCACCCAGACCAATTCATTACAATGGATTTATTTCTTGATGAGATTACGACCCTTGAGATTCAACCATCTCAATCCCAGCTCCTCAGGGAACGTTCTATATCTGACCCTCAAAGAGCGTGACATGAGGTAGGGTACCGTGGCAGAGAAACACTGCCCAGCTCGTGGCAGCTAGAAAACAGAAAGAGCAAGAAGAAGAGTCCAGGGAGAAGATGAGCCCTTCTAGGGCACAGCCCCAGGGCTCTACTCCATCCAACTAGAACCTGTCTCCCAGTCATCCATTCAAAATATTCATCTGTCAGTGGGTTAATCCACGGATGAGGACACAGCCTCATGATCCAATCTTTTCTTAAGCACCCCACCTCTTTTAACACAATAGATCTTGAGAGACATTCTAGATTCAAGCCGTAGTGAATACATACCCTGCCGCCACACACACGCAAAAAGCTCTACGTATAAAATAAGGCCAGCTGGGGTTAGACTGGAGCTAGAATTTCCATTCTAGAATGTTCTACACTAGTTGAACTCTGTCTCTCCAGCACCTTATGTGGCCTCCCCTTAGCAAAGGAAGTGTACGTAGTCAGAGGTGAGCGCACGCTGGCGGTATTTTTGGTTCAATCTCCATTCTAGGTAGACTGCGGTAGAAGGAACAACACATGTCTTGTTGGGAAATTTCCATTCTAGAATGTTCTACACCATTCTAGAATGTTCTACACTACTTGAACTCTGTCTCTCCAGCACCTTATGTGGCCTCCCCTTAGCAAAGAAGTGTACGTAGTCAGAGGTGAGCGCACGCTGGCGGTATTTTTGGTTCAATCTCCATTCTAGGTAGACTGCGGTAGAAGAAGGAACAACACAGGTCTTGTTGGGAAATCCAAAGAAAGCACCAATCTGTAGTCAATCTCCTCACACCCGCAGGGCTGTAAGCATTTCTCAGTTCTAATGTTTCTTGAGCGAGAGGAGTTTGGCTATTTATGATACACCAGAGACCAGTAAAACACATACCCATTAAAAGTCTGCATTTTCTAGCTAACAAAACTGTGCGTGGAGCCAAAGCACAGGGAAGTCCTTTTTTCTTCTTCTTTTAGCAAGGTTTACACAGTGGAAGAAGTGATGTAGAGAATTTAAGTTCAGGAAACTCAGCTCAAAGAATTTGACTTTATACTAGAAATAGTCACCCATGGAAAGTCCAATTTATTTCAGAAAAAAAATAACAGGATGATGGTTTTCTATCCGGCATGTAAAAAAATGACCATATTAAATGTTTTTGGTGTCATTTTTATTATTCATGCATGCACGCTTTTATTCATTGCTCTGAGATTTCCTGTCAGAGAGTAGAATCGAGGAGAAATGTAGGATCTCCTCCTTTGGCTGTTTCCATGAGAATAGTTGCTTGTTTCTGTCAATTCCATATAGAATACATTATTATGATCATTATTGTTGTTGTTTTGTGGTACTAGGGATTGAGCCCCATGGCATTTCACCTCCAAGCTACACTCTCAATCTTATTTTTTTTTTTTTAATTTGGAAACGAAGTCTCACTGAGTTGCTGTGACCCTCACTAAGTTACTGAGGCTGGCTTTGAATATGTGATCCTCTTGTCTGAGCCTCCCAAGTACTGGGATTACAGGCATCTGCCACCATACCTGGCTAGAAGACACTACTGAAAAGCTGGTTCTCTGCCACCTTGGAGCTGAGACGAGCAGATAATCCTGCAGGAGAGGGGCCATCTGCTGTCTACATCATGGCAGAGAAGGATGCAGAGAAGCCAATAGAGAACTCCTATCCATAGCATTTTCTTCCTTCATGGGCAGAATAACATTCCTCAGAAGCACACACAATCCACATTTTCTTTTTCCTTTTTTGATAGGAAAAAAAAATAAAGCTGTGTGTATCAGTGACAGTGAAGAGGATTATGAATTTATTTGCTCGGGCAATGAGACGTGAATACTTGACTCATGGTTCCCAGCGTTCACTTGTTCCAGTCATCGTTCTTGCAGCTTGACTCTGAAAGATTGAACACTTAACTTAGAGCAAGGAAGATTTATTTTCTTATGGTTTTGGGTTCAGTCCACGTGAGGCTGGGGACCACGGACCTCTGGACATGGCAGCGGGAGTTAGAGAAAGGGAGAGCATGTGGGCTGAGCTCCTCTCATCATGGAGACCTGAAGCAAGAGAGCAAGCAGGGGCAAGAGGAGCCGTTTATACCATCCCCGAGGCCGCAACCCCAGGGACTGACCTCCAGCTAATCCTACTGGCCTGGGTCACCACCCAGATAAATTCAGTACAAGGGATGTGTCCACCGCCGCCATTACCATTCTCATGACTCAATTCATCAGCTCCAAACATTAATAAAAGAGCTCTTTCGGGTACATTTTATATGTCATTAAAAGACATCTTTAAGTTTAGTTGTTGGAAAATTTGAGTCCAAATATTCATGATGAAAATATGTTTCCCTACACATTATAGACTTAGCAAAATAATCCACAACAAACTAAATAATACTGAAGCTAGCCTGGAGTGGCAGTGCCTGTCTGTAATCCCAGTACTTGGGAAGCTGAGACGAGAGGATTTCAGGTTTGGCACCAGCCTCAGCAACTTAGTGAGACCCTGTTTCCAAATAAAACAATAAAATAGCACTGGAGGTATAGCTCAGAGGTAGAATGCCCTCCAGGTTTAGTCCCCAGTACCATCAAATAATAATAATAGTAATAATGCTAAACAAATTATAATATGTGGTTAAAAGCAGTACTACAGAGGCAGATCATGGCACATGCCTGTAATCCCAGTACTTGAGATACAGAAACAGGAAAATTGCAGGTTCAAGACTAGCACACGGTAACTTAGTGAGACCCTGTTTCAAAAATTAAAGAATAAAATAGGGCTGAGTATGTAGTTCAGAGGTAGACCCTCAGTTCAACCCCTAGTACCACACACAGACACAAATCAATAACACAAATCATTGAAAAATATAACTGGAAAGGATATTTTAAATTGCTTAATATAAATTAACCCTTTCTTTTTCTTGACAGAGCTCAAAATTTGGAAAATATACTCTCCTCTACAAAAATCAAGCATTGTGGGGCAGACTACCGGGTCCCTAGCATTACGTGGTAGATTCTAGTTTGTCGAAGTAAGTCCAGTTCTCCTAACTGTGATTGGTTTGGCCACAGGCAGGTGACAAAAATTCTTCTAGACATTGGTCTGTCTGAATGTAATGCCTAGAAATGCTTCATGAACCTTATAACCTTGACAGGTGTCAGTCTGAGAACTAAACTGATACAGCCATGAAAGACAGGGAAATAGAACTCTCATCACTTTGGGATTAGCTACTGTGTGTGGAAAAAAGGTGTGAAAGCCAAAGAAAGGTGCCCATTTTTACACCAACTCTTAGCACGAGATAAAGTCTAAACAACATCTTAAAAAGCCATCACTCTAAAAATAACTGAGGACAACCCATCAATTGCAGAGCTGTTGGTAGGCGATGTTTCCTACAATAAGGGTTCCCAGTAATAGCTACACTGCTCTTTGTTGAGTAGGAGCTACAGGTAAATTGCACTGCTAAATGGTAACTACCACGGGCAGTTTATTATAATTATGGTACTTGAAAAAGATTCTCATAAGCTTATTTTGGCTTAGAATACACAAATCAATGAAAAGCCTGTTGCTGTCCTGTTCGTCATTGCTATGTGTTGACTTCTACCAGGACTCCTGTCTATCTTTTATGCACACACAAAAATGTTCAATATCATTAGCAATCAGGGAGATGCAAATTAAAGCCACACTGAGATTCCATCTAACCGCATTTGGAGTGGCAATCATCAGGAAGTCAAACAACAATAAATGCTGGTGAAGATGTAGGGAAATATGAACTTCTTCATGATTGGTTGGACGGCATATTATTACAGCTGCTGGAGATCAGTGTGGAGATTCCTCAGCAAACAGGGAATGGATCCACCATATGATCCAGCTACATTACTCCTGGAGATTTTTCCAAAGGGACTAACATCACGCACACTTGTAACCCCAATACTAGGGAGGCTGAAACAGGAGATTTTGATTTTCAGACAGCCTCAGCTACTTAGTGAGGCCCTTTGCAACGCAGTGAGACCCTGTTTCAAAATAAAAGAATAAAAACTAGGGCTGGGGGTGTAGCTGGGAGGTAGACTGCCCCTGGGTTCCATATAAGAATATAGTGCTACAACGCATATCCGTGTTTACAGAAGTACCAATTCACATAGCCAAATTATAGGACCAGCCTAGATGTCCATGCACAGATGACTGCATTACAACATTATGGGATGTACGCACCATTTGGAATTCTACTCAGAAGTAAAGAAGAACAAAATTATGTCACTTGCAGGAAAATGGTTGGACCTGGAGAACATTATAGTGAGATTCGGCAGTCACAGAAAGTAAAGGGTCATCCGTTTTCTCGCACGTGTGGAAGCTGGGGAGTAGTTGGGATGCAAGAGGGACTTCAGATAATGGAGCGAAGGAGGGGACGAAGGGAAGGGGGAGGAGCGAAGAGAATGAATGAAGGAAACACTTCCATGGACATATGTGCAGATGTGAGCCTATCAACGTCATTCTCGATACCCTATATGGGGAAGGGGAGAGCGGAGAGGGAGCCCGGGGAGGCTCAGCAAGTGCCGTGTGTATGTCTGTCCCCTCTCGCTCTGAACTACATTATGAGGTGAGGTAATAATGCAACAGTAAAAGTATAAAAGAATTAGTTTGGATTGTCACAACAAAGCCAACAATCTGCTCTCTTTGATCTTTTTTTTATAAGGTAATGAATAGTATTTTATTCCTTCTGAAGAGGGTTTATAAAAATTGATATGATTTTAATTGGAAGTTAGCTGGCCCTCATGGGCAACGAGGAAGTGTTTGCCTGGGAGTCCACGACCCCGTGATGAAGTCTCGTGCTCTTTTCCTCTTGCTGGGTTCTTCTCTGTGCTTTAGTATTAAATGTTAGTGAACATTTAATTAAAGATGTAAATTACAAATTAACATTTTATTAAATTCTTGCAAATATTTAATATTCACCAAATAGTAGATGCACCAAATATTATATTAGAAACTCTAAGAGGAATTATATTAATTCTGTTCTCCCTAGGTACAGACATAGATGTCCCCTTATTTTAGGTGATGATTTTTTATTACAAAGTTAACAAAAATGAAGAGGAAATAGAGGAATCAGAAAAATCTATCAGTGACTGAACAGCCATCACAGAAGAGACAAGGGGTCGATGGCTTCTTATCAGCCGGGACTCAGCACAGCGTCAGTGCCTCAACAGGTACTCTGAGGACCAGCTATCTTTTTGTGTCCTTAGAATTGGACATCTGTCATTCCTTTCTTGTGATGGACACACTCGGGACTGTTTCTTTTATATCTGGTTTACCCATCTGTGCCTCTCCAAGGCAGTTTCAGTACAATAGCATTCTAGATGGAGAGTCATCTTTCCTTTGAGCATGTCAAGGTTTTTCCATTGTCCTCTGGCACGCATCATTTCTGATGAGAAGTCAGTCATGGATCTTATTGTTGATTCCCTGTTATTCCCTTGATTAATCTTTTAAAAAAAAAAAACAAATTCAGTTGGATTTCTATCAACCTGTGTTCCCGTTTGCTAATGTTTTCTGTTGAAATTTCAAACTACTGCAAAAGTCATCTAGTGAATTTTTTTTAATTTCAGGTATTGTATTTGACAGTTTTAGAATTTCCATTTTGTGAAAATGAAATATATCTTTGTTCATTATATCTACCTTTTCCTGTAAATTCTTAAACATGCCTTATAATGGTTGTTTAGAATTTTTTATTGCAGAATATAACAGGGTTTAACCAGGCTAGGTCTATTCCTATTGGCTGTTTTTTCTTTAATTATTGGTCCGGATTTACTGTTTCTTTGATTCCTCCTAACTTTTTGGCACCCAGTATAGGTATATAAAAATACAATGACGTTAGAAGTTACATAATGCTTTGATTTTATTTCCCCCCAATGCAGTACTTTTTCCTCTATTTGACAGGGGAAGGGTTAATTATTCAGGTTCTCGCTAGAGTTAGATTGACCTGGATCTGAGCTTAAGCTTTAATTTTTTTGAGAGTAAAGCTTTGCTTTCCCACTGCTTCTGTCTTTGAGAGAGAAAGAGAGAGAGAGAGAGAGAGAGAGAGAGAGAGAGAGAGAGAGAGAGAGAGGTAGTGTGTGTGTGTGTGAGTGTGTGTGTGTGTGTGTGTGTGTGTGTGTCCCTTATTAAACTCTAGGTAGAGGGACACTCTACCTTAAAGCTAAGGTTCTTACTAAGTTGCTGAGAATCTTGCTATGTTGCTGAGGCCGTCCTCGATTCTGCAGTCCTCCTCTCTTAGCCTCCCAAGTGCTGGGATTGCAGGTGTGCACCCACCATGCCTGGCTCATTTTAGATATCTTTAATGCACTTTGGCTTCACCTCATCAGGATTCTAGAACCCAAGCACTGAAGGAATCCATGTTTCTTTGTAACTCTGTTATGCATTTTAGCCCTTTCTTTGCTGATACTTTTTTTGTTGAAGTTTGAGGGTAAGATGGAGATGAGTGTTATTGGCCCAATTTGTTTTCACAGTTGGGGTTATTTCAAGCCCTCCCTTCAGTCTGTACTACCATTGACAGCTCAGCTGGTTTCTTATCAAAGTCTCTATCGAGGACAACCCTGCCATACCTAGATAGAAAATGCTTGTTATCAGGAGTGAAAGCTGTCCTGGCTGCCTCTTTAGCAACGGACAGCTCATTTCCCTGAAATTCGGTTCATTAAGGCTTTCTTTGTGCCCTGATCTGTGTGCATTTCCCTTGGGAAAATATGATTTCTATTTTCTCAGTGTTTTCATGGAAACAAAGTTCTTTCATGCCTTTCTGATGTGAAAGTCTGAATAAAACTTGTAAAATTAAAAAAATCGTAAAATCACAAGAAGAAATATGGGAGAATTATTTCATAGTTGTGGAGTAAAGAACTTTCAAAAAAAAAGATCTAAAGCTTGGAACCTCAGAATCCATAAGGGAAATGACTTAATAAATCACTCTTTTCTTCCTCAATTTCACTTTCATCATAAATTTTAATATAGTAATATATGTGCCAAAAGTATACAAGCTAAGAAAAATACTTATAACACAAAGATTACTTTTTAAAAAGGAGATTTTTATGCAATTTTTTCTGAGGTGTAAAAGTTTTTTATTTATTTATATTTTATACATATTTTTATTGAAAATAAATGGTATACATATACAATTTTTAATTAGAGAAAGATATATAGTTAACATAAAATTTTTTGAAAGAGTAAAAATATGAAAAGATGTTCAAACTAATAGTGAAGAGCTATAGGTTGAACTGAGGACTGTTTTCTTTATCACTTTGACAAAGTTTGGCAGTAGCAAGGTGATAGGAAACCAACGCTCACACATACCAGAGATGGGGTAAATTAACAGTATCCTCAGGTGTGTTTGTTTTATGTGAACGTAGAGTGTCATTTGGAAAGATCTAGCAAAATTAGAAAATTAATATAACCTTTGACTCAGCAATCTCAGTTCTAGAAATTCATCCCGTAAGCGTGCTGAAAAAGTGTGTCTGCATTACTATTGTTACATCACTTGACAGCAAAACCTGAAAATAGCCTTAATATCTATAATGGAAGCTGATTCAAAAGTGATAGTGTATAGTCTCAATGGGAACTTCATGGAAGGAGGTTAAGAGTCACCATGCGCTGATAGAGGAAGCTCACCAAGGTGTGTTGCCAGTTGTTACAATCAAGATATAGAAAAAATATAATTTGTATGTTCCCACTTGTATAAAAAAGATGAATGTGTGTGTGTGTCTATAAGGCAATTACCTGGAAGGTGCATAGAAACTTCAGGGGAATGGGACTAGGAGTTTAGAATGGGGGGTTTCTCCCAAATATATATAATCTTCCAAATATATAAAAAAATATATAAAATTATATATATAAAATTATATATATATATATATTTTTTTGCAGTACTAGAGATTGAACTTAGGGAAATTCTACCTCTGAGCTACACCCTCAGCACTTTTTATTTTTTGTTTTAAACAGGGTCTCACTAGGTTGCCAAGAGTCTCACTCTTGCTGAGGCTGGCCTCGAACCTGGGATCCTCCTTTGTCTCCTGGGATTATAGGCATGAGCTACCCCACCTGGCTTCTTTGCGTTTTAAACCATAATATTATTTAAGTTTTTTAAGTATCAAGGATTATGCTATTTTCATAAAGAAGTAAATTATCACTGGGTTATGGAATAGAGCATCAGGTGATTTGTGCATGTGTGTGTGCATGTGTGCATGTGCACGTGTGTGCATGGGTGTGTATGCGCGCACATGTATTGCATGTGTGTGCATGCACGCATGTGTGCACGCGTGTTTATGTGTATGCATGTGTGCATGCGTGTGTGTGTGTGCATACCTGTGTGCGTGTGTGCGTGTGGTATTGGGAATGACACAGGAGCATGTCTCGGAGGTGCACCTCAGCTCTATTCTATGTTTTTGTTTTCGGAACAGTCTCACTGAGTCGCAGAGGGCCTGGCTAAGTTGGCGAGGCGGGACTCGGACCTGCACTCTCCCTGCCTCTGCTTCCCGAGTCCTAGGATTACAGGCTGGGCTGCCATGCCTGGCTCAAGTGATTTTTTATCACTAAGTTGACTTATACTGACTAACAAATCACAGATATGTCATATTTCCTGTAACTTTCTTTTTGGATACCGCAGGTTGAACCCAGAGACATTCTATCTCTGAGCGACACCCCCAGCCGTATTTAATTTTTATTTTGAAACAGAAATTCACTAAGTTGCCGAGGGGCCTCACTAAGTTGCCGAGGCTGACCTTGGACCTGAAATCCTCTTGTCTCCGCCTCCCATTATATTCTCTTTTTAAAGTCCTTCCTGAGTCTGTTAAGAAGCACCTCACATAGGAAAAGCAATGTGTGAATCAATGCGCAAATAAAACTATGAATTTATTGGCAACTGATGCAAGACATGCAAGCTAGCAGAATCTTCTGATAACCTCAAAATGCTAATAAATTTAGTAAGCCTGCCTTAAAGTTGGCTGGATAATGACTTATATTGCTGACTTCAGCAAAAAATCTATAGTCATAAAAATCTTTGAAAAAGTGTTAAGTGTCCTTCTGTCTTTGGGAGAGGTTGACAGTTATTCCCGAAGGAGAAAAGGAGATTTTGTCTTCTATGAACTATAACAGTGTTTTGGAAACCAAGAAACGTTTCTCTGCAACTTTTTTTTTAATGAATAAATGGTAAGGAACTTTGGAGACGAAGACTGGCTTTTGCTGTCTTTGTTTCGTTGTTGACTAGTACAGAATCCTAAATGAGTTATTTATTTCTTTTCTGGCCCATATTTATGAAACACTGACTGATGGGTAAGGCTGTTATTTTTTTTAAAAAAACATTTAATTAAAAAAAAGAGCATGGGGAGGTACACCTGTAATCCCAGTACATGGGAGGCTAAGACAGGAGGATTCCAGTTTCACAGCCAGCCTCAGCAATTTAGTGAGATTCTCAGTAACCATCATTTCAAAACAACACATAGAAAAGGGATGGGGATGTAGCCCAGAGGTAGAATGCACCTGGGTTCAATCCCAGCAACACACACACACACACACACACACACACACACACACACACACACACACACAGAAGAAAATGTAGATCAAAGTAAGAAACTAGCTAACATTTCTATTTTTGAATAATAACCCTAATGCTAACTCACTTGCCCTGAGAGGTCCAGTTATTCATACTGGGTTTCTGTTGACCTGAGACTGGGTTTGTATCATCTGGGGGATTCTTGGCTTTTTAAGTTTTGGCTTCTTTGGTCACTATTGCTAACCAAGCTCAGAGACATGCATTAAATACATGTTTCCAGTTTCACTTAATATCTTTGGATCTACCAATGATGCTTGTACTTATTTTGGGCTAACTGTTATCATTTAGGCGGAGAGATGTTTACCTGATGCGGTCACCCAGGTCACCATTGAGAACACCTGGACTTTGCCAGGAAGCTATCACAACGCCCAATTCGTGTTCTTAGGACTCCAAACGAGCTTCCCCCGTGAGTGTGGTGAGGGGCAGGACGTTGTCAGCAAAGCCATTCCATCCCTGTGCCTCTGAGGCTCCCGCACAGAACCCCTGAGCTCAGCCAGTTTGCCCAATCCGCATTGATTGTCTGCTGCAAGTGGACTGGAGACACCATCAAGACAAGCAGTGCCTGGTTCCTGGGGTTAGTTTAGCTCTAACACCAGAGAGTGAAAGACCATTTATCAGGAGGTGAAGCTGAATTGTGTTGGAGCTGAGCCAACAGGAGCTCAATTAGGCAGAGACAAATGCTGGAAGGGAAGCCATGGCGCCCCGGGTGGAGCGCAAGCCCATCTCCTTAGGAACGCCAGGCCTGCAGCATCAGTTCATGCTCCGCTGGGCTGTCCCCGACCCCATCCTGCAGGAAGCCACTGAGACACAGAAGTAGTAAACCAAGGCAGCTTGCCGTGTCACAGAAAACGAACTTGTGCAACTTGGCAGGCTCGAATGGATCGTAGGACAGAAATTCTAAGGCTGGCTTCCTGGGGAGCAGTTCTGGGTCCTTTGGCTTGTTTGCTTGTTTTTGTCGGGCAACAAATACTCATGAAAAGCCACTCCCTCCAAACACAAATAATTATATATATATATATATATATATATATATATATATATATATATTTGGAATTCTTCTTTCCTTTTTTTCTAGATCAGTGGTTTACAAAAATGCATCTTTTGATTAAATGGTGTGTGTGGAAAAATTGAGAACTCTGAATTAGGTTTATGTTTCTTTTATCTTCTAAAACCACCACCCCATACACACAATGGAATTCTACTCAGCCACAAAGAAGAACAAAATGATATCATTTGCAAAAAGATGGAAAGCCCTGGAGAACAGTATGTTAAGTGAGATCAGCCAAGCACAGAAGGAGAAGGTACATATGTTTCCTCTAATATGCCCAAACTAGGAAACACAGAGGATACCAGTGGGACTCCAGATAATGGAGGGGAAATACCAGCAAAGTTTGAATGGAAAGATAGGAGAGGAGGAAGGCTGATCTTGATTAATGAGGGTCTACATCTGAACATGTGTAAAATTATGAATATGACATGGTTAACCTAGACAACCATTGGTGGGAGGGGGGAAGGGAAAACGGGGTCGGGGGGGGGAGGGCACCAAATATAGTGTAAATGTATACTATTTATGTTCAATAAAAAAAATTGTTAAAAGAAAAAAAATAAAACCACCACCCCTTCTTCTTGGATATTTTGTAATGCGCATAGTATATGAGCACAGTAATGTGTTGTCATATTATAAAATAATTCTTAGGTTGAATTGTGTTTTATTGATTCACTTTTATGGTGCCATGAAGAATTTTGGAGACCTCTGCTTTAGAGTCTCGAGTCCGCATCAAGGCTTCCACTCTTTGTTCCTTCTATTTAAAAAGCGCCATCAACGGGCGAGGGCATGCTAAATACTGTGACGAGTGTGTCTGCATAACTCCGTCAAATGTTATTTAATTTTAGATGGGAAAATATAACAAGCGGGCACAACAAAAATAGGAATTCAAGGGGAATAAGAAAAAGAGTCCATGCAAATGACAAACATCAACATTTAATGTAAGGAAAGGAATTTCCACCATCGACTTTATAGTCTAGATGATATAACTGTTTAGTTCTTTATAAAATGTTGCTTTAAGCACATTAAGAGATGTGTGCATGTAGGTCCCTGTTATTCTTAACGTCGTTATGATGTTAGACTACAAGGCACCTACCTATAAGGGTATATTACAAAATAAATTAAGCCAAGTGTGGTGGTGCATGGTTGTAATCTCAGTGCTTAGGAGGCTGAGACTGGAGGATCACAGGTTCAAGACCAGCCTCAGTTACTTAGTGAGGCCCTCTGCAACTTAGTGAGACCTTGTTTCAATAAAAAAAAAATGGGCTTGGAGGTGTAGCTTGGAGGTAGAATGTCCCTGGATTCAATCCCCAATATTATACATACATACCTACATACATGCATACAATCAAGTAAATTAATTAAAAACTTTTTTTTAATGTTACTGGGGGGTGGAACCCAGGGGCTTTCTACCTCTAGGGTATACTCCCAGACCGATTTTATATTTTATTTGGAAACAGGGTCTCACTAAGTTGCTGAGAGCCTCACTAAGTAGCTGAGGCTGGCTTCGAACCTGTGTGATCCTCCTGTCTCAGCCTCCCAAGCGCTGGGATTACAAGAATGTGCCACCATGCCCGGCATTTAAAAACTATTAAGAAAAAAAAAAAAGAAATTACCCATTTTCTGGTATGAGGATGTCCTGGAATGGAGGATTCTGGTTCCTCCCTCTTTGTCCTACTATGGAGGAGAGCCATGGAGGTCTGAATGGTTGCCCAACCCACTGGGCACATCTCAGCCTTTGATTCCTCTCACTGAGAAGTCAATTGACTTGTCTGTTGAGCAGGGTATCTGTATCCTGAATCCTTCTCTGGTCTATAGAGGGGAATTGACAGATTGTGGAGTCCTAAACATGCTCGGCCTTTGGCTGAGCCAATTTATGGCCTCAAAAGCAGTTGACTGTCTCAACAGCCTGATTTAAACTGTACTGCACAAACGATTAGGGCCAACGAATGAATTTCCTCCACCTGTGTGCCTTGGCTCCCAAATCCTTTCCAGAACGGCGCTCGCCATGTCCGCTTGTTTAATCTGAGTCTACAGAGGGGCCCCCTCAGTAAGTCTCCTCTGCTACTTGTTTTTTATTCCCTACCTCGTCACTCCCTCTGCCTCCCAAGCTGCAGCACATCCCAGAATGCACACCGAGCAAGAAATGTCTAATTGGAAGAACATTCAGTAAGGAGGAGACTTATTAAATCATGCTTGCAAAGCTGTGTTTCTTTTAGAGATACTGAATCAACAGAGCTCAAATCCCTGCCTGGATATGGAGACTGGACCACAGTAACAAAATCAACAATTGGAGAATCAAGTCCTGGGTCACTTAAAGCGAGGCCCCGATAGGCCAGCCGAGGTGGCATAGTCTCTGATGCTCGCTGTGGTGGGAAGAGGGGCTGCTAGGTTCACTGTTGGGCTCATAGCCAGCTGGGGGTCAGATCAAGTGTTTGGGTTTTGGTAGCTGCTTCTTACATTTCGACTATAATCCTAGCCCATCGAGCTCTTCACAGGCTTACTGTTTGGTTATTGTAGACTGATTGATTGTCCCCAATTGTACTTATATTTCATTTCCAGTTAATGACATATTAATATTTTACATGTTATGGGGATTCCAGCAGTAAGTGGTATTTTTGGAATGCAAGCAAATCACAGTCAGTCAGTAGGAGATGTGCCATTGTTTTGGGGGGGGCCTTTGGTCCTAATACATCCCAGTGCTCAGTGGAATGTCAATACCTGAAACAGAGAGGATTTGGCTTTTGCTTTGAATATTGCTTTGAAGTGGGAATCCATTTTCTGAAACCACTAATTTGAATTGATTGCCTCTTCGGGCCCTGAAATGATGCACACCATGGACAGAACACCCTCCGCCAAGCTGTCTTTCTCCGAGGGACTCCAGCGAGCACAGTGAGCTGAGGAGATTGCATCCATGATTTTAAAGAGCGGGCAGCATGGGAATAGCAAAAGTGGCATTTTTCTTCCCTGCCATCACCTATATTATCTCTAGAAAATTCTAGAAATTATGCCCAAAAGAATGGAAACCAAACTAATGCATGCATATCTATGTTCATGGCTGCACACTTCACCATTGCCAAACTGTGGAACCAGCCAAGATGTCCATCAACAGATGAAAGGATTACAAAATTGTGGGATATGGACACAATGGAATTTTACTCAGCCATAAAGAACAAAATCATGTCATTTACAAGGAAATGGATGGAACTGGAGAACATTATGCTAAGTGAGATTAGTCAGTCAAAAAAGTAAGAAATCGGATTCTCTCTCTCTAATATGTGGACGCTAGGGAGAAAATGGGTCATAGGAAGAAGTCTAAACAAAGGAACTCATAGATGAGCAAATAAGGTGACTTAACTGAGGGGGAAGGGGGGGAAGGAAGAGGGAAATTCCCTAATGTACAGGATGTACATTCACAAACATATCAAAGTCAATCACTGAGCCAAACGTGAGAAGGAGGGAGGGGGAGGAATGGGGTGGGAGTTGGGAAAGAGCTAAATGTGTGATGTGTGCATGTATGCCTCCACCATCTTGTACCCCATTAAGATGTATGACTACAATGCACCAATAAAAAATAAATTTAAAAGGAAATTCAAAGAATAAATTGAGCTGTTCAAGCCCTGATGGCCCACTGCATTGCTGGGGTGGGGGATAGAGAGTAGGACCCTTCAGTCTCCTTTCCCCCAGTTCTCTTCTCATTTCACCTTTGCCCCATTTGACAAATTCTTCCCTACCAAATCCCTGTTTCTTTTCTAAGGAGTGTGTGAGCTTTTCCACTGCAAAAGCAAATCGGGAAATGTGTTTAGAGGTTGGAGCAAAGGTCTAAGCTGTGGGGAAAAAGATCCAGAGCCCCCCCCCCCACCCAAGGCCGTGGGTCTCTACTCTCAGCCCACTGCAGATGGCGACACCGACTTGTATGCTAGACGTGTGTTCTTTCTGCCTATTGTTCTTATCATTGTCGCTGTCATTTTGAGTTAGGTGACTGCCAACCACTAACATGGCTGAAAGGCAGTTCCGCTCTGTGGACAGAAGGTGCCGTCAGAATTCATCCGTCTCGGCTTAGAATTCCAGGCTCTATAACTTAGCAGCAGGCGGATCATCAGGCTTCTCTCTGAGCCTTACTGTTCTGATCTCTAAAATGAAATAGTAACTTGTACCTTGTAGGGTCAGTGTGAGGATGGTGTTAAGGGTAACAGGCACTTCCAGGTTCTTAAAAAAATGAACTCTCCAGTCAATGTTCAGACTCTTAAACAGTGGTGGATAAGAAGATGATAGGTCAAATCTCTTCCTTTCTTCCTTTCTTTTTCTAACATCTACCTTATCTACTCTATCTATCAATCTATCTATCTATCATCTGTGTCTATCTATGTATCTATCATACATCATCTATCAGCTTCCTTTCTTTCCTTTTCTTTTGTCATACTGGGGATTGAACCCAGGGGCATTTTACCTCCGAGCTACCCCCTCAGTCCTCTTTGTTTTTGAAACAAGTTCTCCCTAGGTTGCTGAGAGTCCTGCTATATTGCTGAAGCTGTTCTCAAACTCATGGACCTCTGTTCTCAGCCTCCCAAATACTGGGATTATAGGCATGTACCACCATGCCTGGCTCAGGTTTCTTTTCTTTTTCTTTTTTAGAAAGAATGCAAGCAAAAAGAAACTAATACCTTTTTAAAATTAATTTCAAGCTACACTTTGAAGATCTGAATAACAGATTTCTGTATGCGCAAGATCCTTGATACCTAAGAAGCGGCACAGGTTTTATGAGTATCACCCTTCCCAAGGTTCCTGTTTGCCCAGCGCAGAGACAAAGGTCCACACGCTGACTAATTAACAAATCAAGTCTTACAGCTACTGTTACAGCCCTTGCCAATGTTTCAAGCCTGCAGGAAGAAAGAAAACCACACACACCTTGCCAAGGCTTATAAAAATGGTAGGGCAGTTGCAGAAAGTTCCCAAGCAAGAAATCCCTCCATAACCCAAATTATTTGCGAGGCTTTTTAAAAACAGAAAATATGTTCCTTGCTTGAACCAATTTCCATGTTAAACATCTGCCTTCATCGCTCATTTTTATTACCAGTCTAAACACAGTCTGTTTCAATGGAGGCCATTTACAGCGTCCAATAAAGCGGGTTCATTCCTCATTTCCCTCTTATTATCTCTCAATTGCTGTAGCTTTTGATACTGCATAAAGTGGACATTAGGTCCCAGTAGCCGGGGCATTACAGCACGCAATTGATGATAATACTTAACACCCTCAAGCACACAGACAAGAACGGCTCTTCTCCTAAACCGGCCACCCCTTGAGCTGCTTTTATCACATTGACTTCATTTCCATCTCATTTAAACTTCTCGTTTTTCATGGGAGGCTCCCCCTCTCTGGCTCTCCCCCTTAACCTTCAATTGCCACAGGCCCTGTTCAGTTAGCTTAAACAATTTTTTCCCTTTAAAAAAAAAAAATGTGCACACAAACACCCACCACATTACTCACATAATTAAGTATAATTCCTCCAGAGACCAGCTGACGACAACCACTAGCAGTGTAGTCAGAGATTGAGTTACACAGTTGAATGCAAGAGATAATGGTTTTAGGTGCTCACCCATGGTCACATCAGAATTCACATCGAGATCACAGTCCCCAGAGAGGCGGTGACACTGACTGCGGGGATCACGGCCTCTTCTCTAAGTCACCTTTGCTTCCTCTGGTTGCATTCTGCCACCCTCAACATAACACCATTTGGACCCTTTGGTAAAGTTACTAAAATTAGAACTAGTGGGTACCAGAAAAGTAGAGTCTGAGTGGGAGAGAAAAAACAACCACCACCACAACAACAACCTACTGACTTTGGTGATTCAAGTAACTTAAGTAAATTTAAAGTCACTTCATTTATGGATCAAAAAATTCCATTTTTATTTCTAATAAATGTGGCTGCTTCCTCTCTAGATCTCGGAGCCTTTTACAAATTCCATGGTTCCTATGGGTTTACTAAAGCGCAATGGTCTTATGCCATGCAGGATTGGAAGAGCTCATCTATAGTTCATGGGCTACAGGACCCTGAAGGAATCATGCAAGTTCTTAGTGTGTGTGTGTGTGTGTGTGTGTGTGTGTGTGTGTGTGTGTGGTACTGGGGACTGAGCTCAGGGGCAGTCTACCCTGAGCTACACACCCAGTCCTTTTTGCGTTTGTTTGTTTTGAAACTGGGTCTCAATAAGTAGCTCTCACTCTCTGTCCTTGAACCTGTGATCCTCCTGTCTCAGCTTCCCAAGCACTGGGAGTACAGGCGTGCACCACCATGCCCAGCGCATGCAAGTTCTTTATACTTTCATTTTCTTGTTGACTGAATGAGTATGATACTGGGTTTTTCAGGCTGTTGGGAGGAATCAGAAAGAGAATCCCTGGTAATCGTGTACCATAGTGCCGGGAATATATGAGATGCGTCCTAAAGATTAGCTCCTGGGTCTGTAGCCATTAGTTATTAGGGGGCTATTATGCGACATAGACTTTCTTTTTCTTCTTTTGCTTCCTGGGGATTGCACCAGGGCCTGCCTCATCAGGGCTTAGCACACGCTCACTGTCTACTACTGAGCTCAGCCCTGGCCTGTACTGTGTGTGTTCGTGAGCTCTGTAAGACTGGTGTTACTGTCCCCAGGTCACAGATGGGAAACCTAGCAAATATAGTTGCTAATCCATTTTAGAACTGGGTTTGGAAATCCATTTTAATGGCTTGAATCTTCCCAGTACACCAGGTAAGAGACTGAACCCAGGTTCTGAGGGAGGAGTGTCTTGGGTTTGGAAGCTATTGGAACCCGTGCCACACATATCTGGGCATTTCCCATGTTGGTATCTTTTAGACAGGCATTTCTGAACCACTTTTCTGTCAAGGAAAAGTCCCTCGGAGCCTTTCTTGCCTGGGGGCAATGGAAAAGGCTCATCTGAGAACTGTTTATTAATGGTTGAATTAATAAAAAGTCATCTCTGGCTTCTGCGATAAGTACTCTTGTGTCTTGGGCCATTTATTAGTATGACAGAGAGTCAGGTAACGGATTCAGGACAGAAGGACTGTATATATGAAAGCGAAAAATTGGACAAGAAATACTCTTTGGGTCAACTTCAGTCATATGACTTAATTCTGCTTTTGAATGACATAAGCTGAGCTTCCGAAAATGTGGTAAGGATTTAAAATTCTCTGAACATCTCTTTCCTTAAAAGGTTGGCTTCCTGAGTCAAAAAAAAAAAAAAAAGTTAACCTCACTTTGGTTTCTATCCTTGAATCAATCATTACTAATGAGCTCCCTTTACAAAATTCAAAATGTGCTCAAATGAACAGCAAGTCGTTTTGAATAGAAGGGACATCTGGCAGTATTTGGATTTAGAGCGTCTCTCTAGAAATATCGCTGATTTAATGACTCATCATTTGAAAGCAATGCAGTTGGGTCAGAGGGATTTTTAGCAGCTTTATGAGCAACTGATTCTTTCTACTTTAAGGGAGGTGGAAAGGGGAGGAAAAAGGAAGGGAAAAAATGGAAGAAAGAATTGGGAGAGGCTATTATAAGTTCCAGCTGAGATTCCTTCTCCTTATCTTTTGTCTCTCACCTGCCTAGTCTGTTGGCATTCCTTTAAGCCACTGCCATCATACCTTGTCTTAGTAAGTAGCTGAGGCTGGCTGATCCTCCTGTCTCAGCCCCCAAATGCCGGGATTACAAGCGTGCGCCACCACGCCCGCCTTCTAATTTCAAGTGAATAAATATAGGCCTTTAAGTGAGGGTAACTGTCTTGATACTTTTATTCCGCCAGCTATTCCCCCCCAAAACATGGGAGGAATCAGGATGGTGTTGGTGTAGTCGATGTTAGCTGATAGTCTGAAAGGTGTCCAGAGAAACTGGTATGATGCAGTAAAGAAACTGCTGCTGTTGGTTGTCCTGAGTTTTAGCCTTCCGGCTCACCTACTCCTCAATGCCAGCCTTCCCACCTGGGTACCCAGAAAGAAGGCATTGGGCATGGGGCTCCAATCAGCTTTCAGAACTGACGTCGTCCATGTTCAGAAATACCTTGCGCTTTGTCGTCAACAAGATGGGATTCATCTGGCAAAGCCTTTACTAGTTGCGTGACCTTCAGCGAATGACTAAATCTCACTCAGTTTGCTTCTTCATCTGTAAAAGTGCAGATAATAACTATCTACCAGGCACTGAGGGAGAATTCAGTAAGAGAATGCTTGTAAAAAAATTCCTTGCTCCCGTGCGTCGTGGTGGCACGTGCTTGTAATCCCAGTACTTGGGAGGCTGAGACAGGAGGATCACAGGTTCAAGGCCAGCCTCAGCTACTTAGTGAGGCCCTCTGCAACTTAGTGAAACCCTTTTTCAAAATAAAGGATGAAAAATAGGGTTGGGGTGGGGAGCTTGGATGTAGAATGCCCCTGAGTTTCAATCCCCTGTACCCAAAACAAAAAAACAAAACCCAAACAACAACAAAAACTCCTTGCTTTTACAAACAGGCAAGGAAAATGGTAGAGTTTCTTTCATTCTTTCTTTTTTTTCTTTTTTCTTTATTTCTATATTTCTTTCCTTCTTTTGTGTGTGGTGGTGCTCGGGATTGAACCCAGGGGCTTTCAACCTCCGAGATATACCCCCAGCCCTATATTTTTATTCTTTATTTTGAAACAGGATCTCACTAAATCGTGGAGGACTTCACTGAGTAGCCGAGGCTGGCTGGGAATGTGCGATTCTCTTGTCTCAGCCTTCCAAATACTGGGACTACAAGTGTGCGCTACATCCGAATGGAAGATGGCAGATTTTTAACATGTTTGTTTCTGTCTTCTATAAAAAAAAAATCCAACAGAGAAGGAGAGACAGATGAAATTTCCCAATTCCAAAATGAAAACATGTGCTCTAAAAAAAAACAAAAACACAGCATTATCCCAGACTTTGTACAGATGCAAGTGGAACACCACGGAGCGGCCAGCCCGGTGTCTTTCAGAACTCTATTTTACTTCCAACTCAATAAGGAACCATGGAGATGGATCGATTTCTTTTTATGATGCTCTTACCAAAGGAGGACATGGAAAACAGTTTAATAGATTTTTCTCAAATATCACTAGAATGTGGAGATAAAACTGAACCGTTAGGAAGTAAAATGAAGACGCAAAACAGCCCGATTCCTACCCACTAGATTTAGGGTTTAAAATTTTATTAACCCAGACATTTTTTTTTAAAATTGCATACCTCATTTACGAGCTCTGTCTAAAACACTGAGGGTCTATTTCTTAATGCAGCGTGAATAAGCTTGTAAGGCTGTAGCGGGCTGCGTGTGTTTTCATGCCATCCTTTGGTTACTTCAACAAGGAAAGCATTTGTTCTTTTCTTTTCCAACACAAGTGTCCTCCTGGGCTCTCCCTCTTCGTGGAATACCGCTGTTTTCTCTTTGTTTATGCTAATGTAATCATCTGTCCCTAGGGAGTTCTGGCTAAACATAATATTAAATAGTCAACAGCATAATCAATTATGTTACCAGCAGGACTGGCTTGTTTACTTAATCTCTCTTTTAAGAACCAGTCATTTCTAGAAAAGTATTTAATACCTTACTTAAGTTGCCAGCATCGGGAAACTCCATTGTTAATCAGAAGCATGTTAAATCAAACACACATATATGACGGCGACGTTAAGATTTGTTAGCTGGATTGACTTTTACGGCATAAAGCTGTAAAAACATTTTATAGAAGAGAAAACCACATAGCAATCCCCCGCAGCTCACACAGTGTGACGAAGTTTAGCCTAGATGAATCTAAAGGCAGAATCATGCATTAAATACCCAATTTTGTTTTAATATACTATTTTTATAGGACAGGAGTCTTTGAAAATTAAGTAGCGATGATGGGAAAAAGTATTAAGAATTCATGAATCTACAGAAAAGATAAAAAGTCGTAGATTCTGAATGGCTAAATGTTTTGGCTGATTTATTTTGACAGGTATAGTTTAGTTTTAATGATTTCGAATAACACTTCATAGTAGGATACTAAAAGTCCTGCTGTGTGTGATTATGTGCAAGGTAGTAAAATCTTGCCAATATGAATTTCACTATAAGTCTTAGTGGTTAAATCTTCATTAAGAATAAGTTGTAGCTGGGCGTGGTGTCACATGCCTATAATCCCAGTATTTGGGAGGCTGAGACAAGGGGATTGTAGGTTCCAGGTCAGCCTCACCAACTTAGACTCTCAGCAACTGAGTGAGACCCTGTATAAAATAAAATAAAATAAAATAAAATAAAATAAAATAAAATAAAATAAAATAGGCTTAGGTGTAGCTCAAAGGTAGAACACCCCTTGGGCTCAATTCCCCCTAAAAAAGGATAAGTTGTTCTTCAGGTTTACATGTCCGCAAAGTGAATTTACACAGGTCTCCTTGATAACTTGATTTTTTTTTTAACATCAATATTTATCTCAAGTTCAGAATACAATTTCTTTCTGGGGAGAAACCTGGAATTCTATGTACCGCATGACATTTCAAGTTCTGCTGCCCAGATTTTACATGACACCTTGCTTTGATATGATATGTCACCTAGCTTTCTGCCTCAGTTTCTTCAGAATGCAAAATAGGAAGAGACATTTCCTGGTGAGAGAATTCGTTGACATCTGTAAGGAACTTTAATATCTTATGAAAAAACCTTCGAGAAGGGAAATGGAAAGCCTTATGAGAAAAAAGAGGGGAGATTGGAGATTTTAAGCATTGTGGAAGTTACTGAAGAATTAAAAAATAATCAGAGGGATATAATTATCTTCAGAAAAATAGATGTCACCTTACAGATTATAATACAGTGGTGAAAGAGATAGATATTAAAAGGGGGTTTGCTTGACCCTTAAGGGCAAAACTGATGAGACACTCATTGTAAAAACTATAAATCACCCTGGGTGTGTGGGGGTGGGGGGAGGTGGCTTATGTCTTAATCCCAGTAGTTGAGAGGCTGAGACAAGAGGATCAGAGGTCCAAGACCAGCCTCAGAAATTTAACAAAAAAGACACGGTTTCAAAATTAAAAAAAATAAAATAGGACTGGGAATGTTGCTTAGAGGTAGACTGTCCCTGGATTTCCTTTCCAGTATCATGGAAAAATAAAAAATAAAAATAAATAAATACTATAAATCAAGCCTGATGCAGTGGCATACTCCCATAATCCTAGTACTTGGAGGCAGAGGCAGGAGGGTTGCAGATTTGAGGCAAGTGCATGCTAAGTTAGCAAGATCCTGTTGCAAAATGAGAATATTTTAAAAGGGCTGGGGGTGTTAGCTAGCAGGTAGAATGCCTCTGGGTTCAATCTCTAGTACCACAACAAAACAAAACAAAAATAACCCCTAAATCTAATATAATTCTGAAGTCTGAATGAAATGAGAGCTGTTGAATGGAGTCCTAAAATGTAAGCCTCTAGAACCTTCTCTGGACCTTTTCAGAACCTTCTAGAACCTTTCTAGAACCTTCTCCTGACTCATATTTTCTTTGTGCCTGTAATGTCTCTTCTACATACTACCAACGATGCTAAATCATTGATTCAAGAGATGCTGTTCTGTCTCCCTTTCAGATTCCAATAGCCAGATAATTGAGGAATGCCTGTTGAATTCCTTTCTCCGTCAGATTCTCTCTCCTTGGTCCTAGAGAAACATTCTACATGTGGTTGTCTATGGAGCTTCAGCCTAAATGGAACGTCTGTTCTTCACGTCCTTTGTTCTCTGGAACTCTTGCTCCTCAAATGACTTGGCTTTGTTTTTTCTTTTGTGGGAGTGGGGATTGAGTCCAGGAGTGTTCTACCTCTGAGCTGTACCCCAAGCCCTATTTTATTTTGTATTTTGAAACAGGCTCTCACTGAGTTCTTGAAGCTGTCTTTGATCCTCCTGTCTCAGCCTCCCGAGTACTGGGATTATATAGGAGGGCGCCACCACGCTTGGCTAGACTTTGCATTTTTATAAACATTAACACCGCTCTGTGCAGAAAGGATCTAACTTTGATGAGGTATTGGGGCAGTATCCTAATTCATGTCATCAAAAATAAACACCTGAAGCCAACGGGTTCTTTCTCAGGATAAGCTTCAGAGTTCCGCCACTGGGTGATAAGTCCAGCTTTGATGCCTAGTTCCCGTGGGGTGTCAACGTCTTCTCTTTTATCATTTGCACAGTGACCCCGTAGGGACACCTGTATCGGGGCAGGTCCAGTGGTCCTGGAAATACCTCAGGGGTTGCAATTTTTCCCAGTAGTTTTTATCATTTTTTAGCTATAGGAAATTAGAAATTTTCAACTCACAAGTCCTTTGAGAAAGAAAAGAAAAAGTTTCTTTGAAATAAATCCTGGATGAGGAACATCAGTTTTAGAAATTTGAAATCTGTGGGCAATTCAAGAGGTAAGTACTGATTGGGCAGTCAGGGTGATAATGTAGGCAAAAGTGCTGGGTACTTTTGAAGTGCTAGGTACCCGCTGAATCTTTTGCATGGAAGAAAAAACATTGAGAAAGAGAGTTGTGCACGATCTTACCTGCTATGGGCTAATTGAACACATTTCCTTATGCAGTCTGCATATGAATTTGGGCTACTAGAGTCAGACATCAGCTGGGCATGGTGGAGCACACCTGTAATCCCAGTACTAGGAAGGCTGAGACAGGAGAATCACAAGTTCAAAACCAGCCTCAGCAATTTAGGCTCCCAGCAACTTAGCAAGACCCTGTTTCCAAATAAAAATTAAAATAGGGTGGAGGGTGTACTTGAAGTTAGAATGCTCCTGTGTTCAATCTCCAGTACTGACCCCCTCCCAAATGAATTAGGTGGTAAAATTTAACCTTATTACATACTCTCAAGTATCATGATTATCAGACTATTGTATACTATTACCATCTCTAAGCACTGAGGAAACTATTTTCATTTTTATCTGATTTTTAATCGTGATGGTTTTTTATACTTTTATTGGTGCATTATCATTATACATCATAGTAAGGTTCAAAGTGATACATAAATACAAGCACATATCACTTGTGTATTTGGCATATTTGTTTTTAGATATTAATTAGTCATTAGCCCCTCCCAAGATGCTAGAATAGAGACCAACTATGTTTAAATAAACTTTAATTGTTTGCTCTCTCACATGGATGAAAATATAAAGGCTTCTTTCTTCTAAAAGGAGAAAAGAAAAAAGTCTTCTAATAAATGCCTAACAGATATGAAACTGTTTGGAAAATCAATTGAGAAATTGAAATGATGGGTAATCATAGTGTACAACTCAGATGCCACATTTAACATTTATATTTTTAGAAGAGAATTACATTTTAAATATGGCAATAATTATCACATCATGGAGAAGACAGACTAAAAAAAAATTCTTTTTTTTTTTTTTTGCTGTTGCACCTGAGTACTGAGGGGAAAGAAAATTATGTTGGGAAAAATACCCCCACTATGGGAAGATATTTCCCCAAGAAACAGAGAGAATATGCAGGGGTAAAGGTGTGGAGAAATATGTTAATTCGTTAAATAGTTACATAAAAGCTGGTTACTCTTTAATTCAATATCATGTCTTACTCCCAATTCTAGTCATAGAATTAACATATACAGCAGTTAGTGTACATCCCAATGTAAAACAATATTATATAGGTCCATCTATAGTTTCCCACTTATTTGTTGTTGATATTATTATTAATTATTATTATTATTATTATTATTATTATTATTATTATTATTTTGTGGTACTGGGGGTGGAACTCAGGGACATTTACCTCTGAGCTACACCCCCAGCCCTATTTTTTATTCTTTATTTTGAAACAGGGTCTCACTAAGTTGGGGAGTGTGGGGAGCCATTAAGGTTTTCCTCTAAAAGAATATTTCTGACTCAGCTGACTGTCCTTTGCTCAGCTGACTGTCCTTTGTCCATAGTCATCAAGGTTTGGGGTCATGGAAGGTTCAAAGTAATTAAGGTCTGAGGGAAGATCAGGTTGTGATGGCACCAGGGTATTGGTTGACCTGCCCCTGATGTAAGGTACTTTGGATTTGTCATTATTGTATTACAGTGTAAGAAACCGTATAAATACCACAAGAGAAATAAACCCAGGGTTGGCCCAATAGAGATTGGCGACCCTCCCATGCTTCAAGAGAAATAAACCCGGGATCGGCCAGTAGAGATATCGACCCGGAAGTGGACTGGCAATTCTTCCATGCTTGAATTAAAATTCTTTGAATTAAATTCTTAGAATTGAATTCTTTCATCCTCACCCCTCTCTTCGGAGCCCGTACTTTTGCCGGCTGGCTCCGGCAGTGGAGGGCCTCCCCAGGTAGCTGAGGCTGTCTGCGACCCTGTGATCCTCCTACCTCAGCCTCTCAAGTACTAGGATTACAGGCGGGAGTCACCATGCCTGACTCTAGTCTCGAATTTAGATTTTAATCTTGCCTTTCTAAAAACCTAGACACGTGAGTTTGGCTTCTTCACGCCATCTTTTTTCATCTGTAAAATAAGGGGTTAAAGTCGGTCAGTGTTTCTCAAATTCTAACTTGCATTTGGGCTATCCGGGCATCTTGTTAAAATGAAGGTTTGATGCAGGAGGACTCTGGGACGGGGCTGGGGAGTCAGTATTTCCACCCAGTTCCAAAGCGACGCCCACATGGCTGGTCTGAGTCCCATGTTTGGGGCACTTCCTGCCTGGATTTCCAGTTCTTCACGTGTCCACAGAGTCCTTTTGTGTCACAGGTTGTTTGAATCATCCATGGAGGTTAGATTACGACTTCTAATCCTGCCTCCTCTTATGGCTCTGCAAAGGCCCAGCTTAGGTCTTAATTTCAGTTGTTTACAGTGTCTCTCTGGAATGTCTGTCCAAATGTGCTGAGCATGCTTAAGTTTAATAACAACACAGCCGGGCATGGTGGCGCATGCTTTTAATCCCAGCTTTTGGGAGGCTGAGATGGGAGGACCACTGTTCAGGACAACCTTGGCTACTTCTAAGTGAGAATCTTTGCAACTCAGTGAGACTCTGTTTCAAAAGAAAGAATAAAAATTAGGGCTGGGTGTGTAGTTCGGAGGTAGAAAGCCCCTGGGTTCCATCCCCAGTATTGCAAACAAAACAAAACAAAACAAACAAACAAACAAACAAACAAAAAACACCCAACTGCCATGGGAAAGAATAAATTCAACTCACCTTGGCTGAGACCACAGACTTGGGCATGTACAATCACTGCACTCTCCAGCCACCGTCCCTCTGATGCCTTTAAATGGTCTTTGAATATCAATTAACACTCCATTAAGTGACAAGTAATTGCTATATTTCCCTTCAGTTTCTTGGTCTTGTCACCTACAAATGATGCAGTTTTTAAAGTGTTCAGGTGAGAAAGTGTGGATTATGGCCGGAACAAGAGCTAAGACTCAGAGCCTCAGTTCTGAATGTCAAGGTAATTATTTTAGAGGCAGCCTCAACCACAGCGCTAAATGCCTCTGTGAAGCATTGGGTTGCCAGGCAAAGTGGCTCATGTTTGTAATCCTAGTACTTGTGAGACAGAAACAGGAGAATCTCGGGATGGAGGCCAGCCTCAGCAACTTAGTGAAATCCTCAACAACTTAGAAAGCCCTTGTTTCAAAACAAAAAATAAAATAGGTATGGAGGTGAAGCTCAGAGGTAGAATGCTCCTGGGTTCAATCCCCAGTTCCCAAACAAAATAAAACAAAATGCACTTGGTTTATGTTTCTTTATCTACTGAAGAGGCTCATCTGGAAGCCCAGCTTTGCAGTAAGGGCTGCCTGGGTCTAGAACCTGGCTCAGTTTTCTAGCCCATGTGATGTTTTTAGGCAAGTTACTTCTTCTTTCTGTACTTTGGATTCCTTACTTATCAAGTAGGGGGAAATTTTCACACACAGAACTGTTAAGAAAATTAAGTGTAATAATTCCTCTCAAGTACTGAGAAATATACTTGGCACACAGTGAATACAATATAAGTTTTTGTTAACATTACCACTCAACATCCAGCCATTGTATCTTGTGTTAGAGCCAGGCATGGTGGTGCATGCCTGTAATCTCAGGATTTAGGAGGCTGAGACAGGAAGATTGTAGGCTCAAGATCAGCCTCAGCAATTTAGCGAGAACCTCCGCAAACTAGCGAGACCTTGTTTAAAATAAATAAATAAATAAAAAGTACTAACCTGGGCGTGGTGGCGCACGCTTGTAATCCCAGAGGCTGAGATGGTTGGCTGGTAGTTCATGGACAGCCTCAGCTACTACTTAGTGAGGCCCTTTGAAACTCAGTGAGACCCTGTTTCAAAACATAAAGAATAAAAAAAAAAAAAAAATAGGGCTTGGGATGTAGCTTGGAGGTAGAATGTCCCACCCCAATATTAAAAAAAAAAAAAGTACTGACAGTGTGGTTCAGAGGTAGAGTGCCCCTGAGTTCAACCTTCAGTACAAACACATACAACAGCAACAACAAAAAACTTGTGTCAGCTATAAAGCAAATATATAAATTGTATATAAATTATATATATAAATAAAAAATAAAAAATAAAAATAATAAATAAATAAATAATAAATAAATAATAAATAAATAATAATATATAATTAATAAATAATAAATAATTATAATTATGATAAATAATAAATAATTATAATTATAATAAATAAATAATAAATAAATAAATAATAAATAATAATAATAAATAAATAATATATATTATTTATATAATATATATACTGTTGTATATAAATTACTATTTAGCAGTTGTGATAATCCCTAGTATCCCTGGTATTAATAAAACCTTATGACAACATTTTGATAAACTATAAATAATAGAAATTGGGATTTTTTTTGCAGTATCAGAGAGGGATACACCCCCTACCCCTATGTTTTTTATTCTTTATTTTGAAACAGTCTCGCTGAGTTGCCAAGGGCCTCACTAAGTAGCTGAGGCTGGCTGTGAACTACAATTCTAATTTATAGATTGGCATGTGGGCCTTTGGTGAACACAGAATCATGTGACACCAATTCTGCCCTCAAAAATGTGTTCAATCATATGGGGGAAAAGATGTACATACTTAGTAAGTGCAACATTATAAAGCCGATTACCTACCACACAGTTGGGTGAGTGGGTAGATACTTCTGTCCGCTGCTCTAGGCCAAAACAAAGGACAAAATCCAAGTAGGTATATTATCGCTCCTGTTCTTGCATTTGGTTTAACTCCTGAAGACTTAATTTTAATCTTCCTGAAATTATTTTTTCAAAGCGGAGCTAGTGTTATTGTTTTTCTGATTATAAATGTAATATACTGGAAAGCAGAAACTATCGCAGAGAGATTAGGGAAGACAGAGGTAACAATAATTACCTTCTGGAATGGGACACGGGAGGGGGGAACCTTAATTATTATTGTTCATTTCTTTGTATCCTTTAAAATTTTACCACATGCATGTGATATAAGTTTAAAACAAATATATGTTTTCTAAGTGAAGATGTACTCTGTAATATGCATTTTACCCGGTTTAAAAAGTTAGAAAGTAGAAAGTAAAATCAGCCATCAGAATACCATATACTTAACATTTTCTTTTTTTTTTTTTTTTTTTTTTTTTTGGTGGTACTGGGGTTCCTGGAAGCCCTTCTACCTCCGGGCTACACTCCCAGACCTATTTTTACATTTTTATTTGGAAACAGGGTCTCCTAAGCCAGCGCGCGGCTGGCTTCGAACCTGCGCGATCCTCCTGTCTCCACCTCCCAAGTGCGGGGATTACAAGCGTGCGCCACCATGCCTGGCATCATATACTTAACATTTTCAAATATATGATTCAAGATTCTATGATATCAGGCATTTTAAATGTACTTTTTTACACAAATGAGATCATCATAGTGTACATCATGTTTTAAAAATCCCTTTCAGGTAAGCCGGGCGTGGAGGTGCACGCTTGTAACGCCAGTACTTGGAAGGCTGAGACAGGAGGATTGCAGACAGCATCAGATAGTTAGTAAAGCCCTCCATAACTTAGTGAGACCCTATTTCAAAATAAAGAATTAGTCGGGCATGGCGTCGTACGCTTGTAATCCCCGCGCTTGGGAGGTGGAGACAGGAGGATCGCACAGGTTCAAAGCCAGCCGCGCTGGCTTAAGAGACCTGTTTCCAAATAAAAATATAAAAAATAGGTCTGGGAGTGTAGCCCGGAGGTAGAAGGGCTTCCAGAAACCCCAGTACCACCACCAAAAAAAAAAAAAAAAAAAAAAAAAATTAAAAAAATAAGACTAAGGGTATCTTGGAGGTAGAATAACATTGGGTTCAATGCTCAGTTCTGAAAAAAATTATAATGCCTTTCAGGTTAAAAAATTAATCTTAAACATATTTATGTCTGTATTATGTTCCACTGTAAGTATGCACTTAGTTGATTTAATCAACCCTAGAGATGAGTATTTTCTTTCTTTCTTTTTCTTGTGGGACTGGGGATGGAACCTAGGGGCATTTTACCTCTATGCTACACCCCAACTCTATTTTTTATTCTTTGTTTTGAAGCAGGGTCTCACTAAGTTGCAGAAGGCCTCACTAAGTAGCTGAGGCTGGCCGAGAACCCTGATCCTCCTGTCTCAGCCTCCCAAGTACTGCGATTACAAGCGTGTGCCACCACACCCAGTTTGGAGAGCTGAGTATTTTCAACAGTACTATATTGAACATCCTTCTATGTGCATTCTTGAACTACACTTCTGGAAGTTCCATTGCTCGACAGAGATATGCATGCAAACTTGAAATTTATTTATTTATTTATTTTTGTGGGTCTGGAGATGGAACCCAGGGGCATTCTACCTCTGAGCTACACCCCCTGCCCTATTTTTTAATTCTTTATTTTTGAAACCAGGTCTCACTGAGTTGCAGAGGGCCTCACTAAGTAGCTGAGCCTGTCCTCGAACCGCGATCCTCTGGTCTCAGCCTCCCAAATGCTGGGATTACAAGCGTGCGCCACCATGCCCGGCTCAAACTTGAAATTTTAAAGAAGCATAGAGCTGGGAATGGTGGCCCACACTTGAAATCCCAGCATTCGGGAGACTGAGACAGGAGGATCAAGGTTCGCAGACAGCCTCAGCTACTTAGCGAGGCCGTCTGCAACTCAGTGAGACCCTGTTTCAAAATAAAGAATGCAAAATAGGACTGGAGGTGTAGCTTGGAGGTAGAATGCCTCTGGCTTCTATCTCTAGTACCGCAAAAAAAAAAAAAAAAGATAATAATATGTATAGTAACATCACACGAAGAGCCACCAGGGCTGCGGGCTGGGAGCCGCAGAGCTGTTAGACCATTCGGGGGTTCACGCACTCGGGAGGCTCCAGAAGAGTCTATGTGAGCCCTTGGTGAAGGAAGGGCCTATTGTGGGGTAACAATGTGAGACCTTGACGTCAAATCTGGGATGTCAGCTTTTCCTGACTCCTGACTCTTCCCAGGGTCTCTTTGGTGGAGAAGGAGGAACAGCACAGAGCAGTGTGGTCCTGGATTAGGGCACAGGAATGGGAGCAGGAGACTGTCCATGACCACAAAGGAGCTGAGGAAAGTGACCCGCGTAAGTATCCCTTGTTTTATGTTTTGTTTTGGTACTGGGGATTGAGCCCGGGGTAGGGCATTCTACAACTGAATTACACCCCCTTCCTTTTTATTTTGAAAACAGGATCCTGCTAGGTTGCTGAGACCTAAATTGCTGAGGCTTGTCTTGAACCTGAGATCTTCCGTCTCAGCCTCTCCAGTGCTGGGATTACTGGTGTGCACCGCCATGCCTGGCCCTATAAGTATCTCTTATAATTACTTACAGAGTCTATAGAAATAAGATCATGCACATGTGTGTGCGCGCGCGCGCGCGCGTGTGTGTGTGTGTGTGTGTGTGTGTGTGTGTGTGTGTGTTAAGGAATGATGTTGCTGTCTTGGTAAATCCAATATCTACAGAGCAGGCTGGCAGGCTGGAGACCTCAGGAAGAGCTGCAGCTCTTGCCCAAGTCCCTGTGGGAAGAATCTCTTCTCTCTTGGGGCAGCTCAGCCTTACAGTTTCACTGAAGCCTTCCTCTCACCCTAGGAGCTTGCTGCCCACTTATTAAGGCAATCTGCTTTACTTGAAACCCACCAATTTAAATGTCCATCTCACCCAGAAAACATCTTCACAGAAACATCCAGAACAATGTTTTACTGCATATTTGGGCTTAAAAAGCCCAGCCCGGTTGACACATAAAATTAGCCAGGACAATTGGTGTGGTGGCGCATGCCTGTGATTCCAGTATTTGGGAGGCCGAGACAGGAGGACCACAATTTTGTAACCGGAGTCAGCAACTTAGTAAAACCGCGCTTCCAGCATTCGGGAGGTTCCCGGACAGTCTCAGATACTTAGTGAGGCCCTTTGCAATTTAGTGAGACCCTGTTTCAAAATAAAAAATAAAAAATAGGGCAGGGGGTGTATCTCGGAGGTAGAATGACCCTGGGTTCCATCTCAAGTACCACCAAAAAAAAAAAAAAAAAAAAAAAAAAACCAAAAAACACTGCTTCAAAATAAAATAAAATAAAATAAAACAAAATAAAATAGGGCTGGGGTTTTATCCCAGAGTTAAAACATCCCTGAGTTTCAACACCAGTACCATACAAAAACAACAGCAACATCACAGGACAGCATCCATTCCCTACCATACTACTACTACAAAAAAGGGGGGGATAAAGAAATAAGACACCTTATGTACAACACTGGTGCCATCTGTTTGCTCCTTGACTAAATCCCAAGCCAGGAATCTAAAGATGTACCTTTGTTTAATGAATGAATAGCTGGATGGATAGATGGTTGAATATGTGAACTTCTCCCGCGATAAACTGAACAGTTCATCTCTTCTACTGACTTCTAGGACTGCAAATGAATTTCTTACCATTATAATTCGAGGCCTAGAATCATTATGTCAAAAGTTAGAGGAAAGCTAATGAATCACACAATTAAAAAAAAAATAGAGCATGAAAAAGTAAATAACAGGCCATCCCTTATCGCCCACTCCTGCGAAAACAATCACCCGGGTTCTGTTTCTGGTGGAGTGCAAGCCCAGGCCTCCAAGCGGTCTGCTCTTGTTAAGCGTGTTGGTCTAGGCTCACACCTTACTTGTGGAAGCAGCCCCATCAGGGTCGACATGAGATGTAGCTGTGTTAGCAGACATCTTCCCAAGAGCCAGGACCCTGGCGCAAGATAGCGGAGACAACATGACGAACATTCGCGTCAGAATGGTTCTTTGAAGCTGGCTCAGGGCAGCCGCAGAGCCCGGCGTGAGAACCACTCTGTGGTCCTCACTCCCACTCCTAGGAGCCTCCCCTGGGAGAGTCACATCCCCCAAATTACAGCTAAAACCCAGTTTATAAAAATAGCTTTCTTATGAAGAGCACTACCAGCCAGTTCATCGCTGGCTTCTCCCCAGCAGGGTGCCTCTCTCTCTGTCCCAGAGGGACTCGGCACAAAGCAAATAAACCCCAAGAGGGCAAACAATGGTTTTGCCAGCACAGGGTCACTCAGAAGCTATGTCAACAACCTTTGCTTTCAGAGACACAGAATCTGCTCTGTCCCTTTCCTTCCCAGAAACTAAACACGGGACAGAGCTGTCATGACTTTCATACAGTCTTTCCAAAAGCATACACAAGTTGATATCACCTGTATTTACTGAAGGGGAAAAGGAGTTGCATCCCTTCATAGCTGACACAGGGGTCAATGTCAAAGCCAAGACCTAGCCCTGCAAACAGCCACTGAGTGCCCTCCCTCAGTGAATTACTGTGCAAAGTAGAAGAGTCAGGTTCTAATTGTAGATATGTATATTTTCAACTTCAATAATTGGCTGAACATTTTTTATTTTTTGTAGCTGACAGGGGAAGGAAGAAAAAAAAAACCCTGGTACTTAAAAAAAAACTCGAAGTATTAGATCATTCGACATGACTTATACTACGTAGAATTAAGAATTTTAAAACCATGAAGATGTTTTGGTAGCAAAGAATTGCTTGGTTTTCTTCCCCCTCCCCTCTGTAAAATTGGGAATTGAACCCAGGGGCACTCTACATTCAAGATACACCCCTGGCCCCTTTTTTTATTTTTTTGTTTTTGAAATAGGGTCTCCTTCGGGTGTTGAGTCTGTCCTCAAACCTGAGATCCTCTTGCTTTACTAGCAAGATTACATGCATGAGCCACCACGCCTGGTTCCTTTGTTCTTTTTAGCAGCTAAAAACAGCCAAACACGAACAAGAAATATTAACCATACTAAAAATTCTGTTGCTCTTTGTAAGATCTTTGTAGTTCTTTTTAAGATCCCAAAGCGTATGAAACAGGAGTACAGATATGAAAGCAAATGGTGCCCAACACAATAACTGGAAGAAGTAGACCATAACTTATAAACACTCGGATCATAGCATTACTATGCAACAACACGTTGCTTGAGCATCGCAGCCCCTAAGATTTTTGTTTATAAAGTGGAGGAAATAGCATTGCTCACTACCTAGGCCTGCTGTGGGGTAAAGTTAGTGAATGTGTTAAGGTTAGACCTTGAAAAGAGGGCTTAGCACAGAATATATACTCAATAAATGTTTAGTGTTTTATTAATTCTCTACCCCAAGGAACGTGCTTGTGATGTTGACTTAGATGTGTTTGCAACTATTTTTCTGAATGTTTTCATTTATACTTTCCCCGAGCAATTGATTTTTGATTCAGCACGATTGTAAACCAGAGAAGAAATGAATGCTGGAAAGAGTGCCAAAGCACTGAAGCTATTCAGTTGGAGTGAACTATTATATTTCAATTGGTTGAAAAATTTTGAAAAAAGACAGCTCCATGGTTTGCGTGGGGGAGAGCAGTGATGAATGATGGTGGTTGGATTCATTTGCAGACACTACTCTCACTACATGTCCGTGAAAGAGGCAGCTGAGGACCACAGGTCTGGATTATATGCGGCCTGCCTGGAGCCTTGCATGGGGCTCCTGCTCATTTGGACCACCTGCCAACTAAGAAGTGGAAGGGGGGGGTCTCTCTGGCTTCCCTCACTGCCATGCAAATCACCCCAACATTTGAGAACAGAGAAACAGTGTCAGTTCACAGTACAGACGAATTAGCTCTGAGTCAGAGCAGTCCACAGACGAAATGGGCTATTTCTGGAGGGAATGAGGAGTGGGGTATTCAAAAACAACCTGGATGGCCATGTGTAGGGAAAATGTAGGGAGGAGGCAGATCCGAGAGAGATGGTAGACCAGATGCTCTTTACAGTTGCTTCAACCCAAGAGTCTGATTAAATTCAGGAGAATTGGATTTGGTTCCTTTGAGAACACATGGATTTGTCGTAAGCCTTTGAACCGGTCCCTTTGTTGAGATTTTCTATCTGGGAGTACCGTACTCTTTGCTTAGTTTAGAAGTTAAAGTTAACAGTTTATGCTTACGCTGTTATGTAAATATCATCAAACTTTTACATAATTTAGTCTTCCTTTCAAATGGAGCCAAGACAACTTCAGGACCTGTGTACTCACTGCTTTCTGTGCTTGGAACACATTGTCCAAGTGCCACATCCTGAATTTCCTCCCATTCAAAATGCCATCTGCCAGCCAGGTGTGATGGCGCACACCTGTAATCCCAGGACTTGGGGGCTGAGGCAGGAGGATGGCAGGTTCATGGCCAGCTTCAGCTGCTTAGTGAGGCCCTCTGCAACTTAGACTCTGTTCTGAAATAAAAATAAAAAAAAAAAACAGGACTGGGAGTGTATCTCTGAGGTAGAATGCCCCTGGGTTCCATCCCCAGCACCACACACACACACACACACACACACACACACACACACACAAAATAAATAAATAAATAAATAAATAAATAAAATGTTATCTGCCTCTCTTTCACATTGTCCACTTTTAGATTTTTCTCTGGCTTTATTCTTCTCCATTGTTACTAACCTCCCTGTGACACATTACGTATTCTTTATGTATCTCTGATCTCTCCTTCTGGAAATCAAAGTGCCACTGAGCAAGGTTTAGTCTTACTTGTTTGCTGTATTTCCAATCCCATACCAGTGTCGGGGACATAAGTGGTCCTCACTCAGTAAGTATTTTTTGAATGAATGCAATTAAGTGAAGATTTTTCATTCATTTGATTTTTCATTACTTCAATTTCTGCTATATATAATTGTAAAAGCACATCTTCAAGAAATTGGGCCGGGACCCCTTAAAAATCTTTTAGTTCTTTTCCTCTCCCAAGCTGTACAAATAATGTTAATCCCTTCAAGAATTCATCATCTATATCCATTTTGTTTGGAGGCGCTTACAAGTGTTCAAAAAAAGAGTCTTTTAAAGAATAGGAAAAAAAAAACACAACATAGTCTCTCTGTTTAACTAGTCTCAATGATTTATTTTTTTTAATGGAAAGAAGTTTTATTTTTTCAAGGAACATGCAATACTCTATATGTTTAACAACCAAAGGACAAATAATTGGACATGGCTACATTTCAGTTTATTTATAACTAAAGAATTCCAAGAAATGATCTGTAAGCAAATATAGAAAGTGCCTGATTTTCCCCTTCTTCCGGATACCAGTATTTCCCAAAGTTCTTTTTCATCAAAGACAAAACAACAATAAAGAAAATCTAACACAAAAAAATATTGAAAGCAAGTCAATATTTGATTCCAGTAGATGGCACTACACTGCAAGCCTTTGTAGATCTAATAACTGTCGCTTCTTTGATCATGACACTAATTATTTATTCTGTAGTGATATCAGCTTAGATGACTTCTACAGCCAAAAAAAAAAAAAAAAAAATAGGCTGGAGAGTTTTTTCTTTTTTTTTAATCTGGTGTGTAGTTCTGTGGATTGAGTTCAGGGCAGTCTACCTCTGAGCTACATCCCCAGCCCCATTTAATTTTTATTTTGAATCACGGCCTCTTTAGGTTGATGAGTCTCACTATTTGTCGAGGCTGTCCTCCAAGCTGCAATCCTCCTGTCTCAGTCTCCTCAAAGTATTGAGATTACAAGCATGTGCCACCACACCTGGCTTTAGGCTGGGGGTTTTCAAGCTACAAAAAGCTGGAGTTACACAGTGCCTGACACTTCTATCTCGTCTATCTGTCATAGTTGACATTTTTCTTAAGTAGTGAGTTCACATGATAGAAGGTGCCCATATGAAGTCATTTTTTGATGTGGGACTTTGGTTGCTTGTTTTGATTTGCTTGGTCTATTTTATAAGTCAAGTGGGACTCTTCATATAACTTCACTGTGCCAAATTTGACCTCATTCAGGTCAGTTAATATACACAGAGGAAATATTATTCTAGGGTCACAAACTACATCCCTGACGTGTACTCTGTGAGCGCATGTGTTTGCCAGTGGAGATCTTTGGTCATAGTGTTTTGATCAGAGAATGTGTAAATGGCTTCAACCAATATCAGCCACTCAACTAAAACCATGACATAACATATGTTCCAGTGACGGTGACCATGGGTCAGAAATCAGCTTGCTGTGTAAAGGAATATATTTTTAAAAGATGTTTAGGTGGCCCATGCTTGTAATCCCAGTATTTGGGAGGCTGAGTCAGAACGATCACAGGTTCAAGACCAGCCCCTGCAGTTTATCAAGGCCCTCAGCAACTCAAGACCCTGTTCCAAAATAAAATAGAAAGAGCTGAGGGTATAGTTTGATGGTAGAATATCCTTGGGTTCTATGCTGAGTCCCAAGAAAAAGAAGGCAAACATATTTAACACCATTTAAAAAAGATAATATAAATAATATAGGTTAGAAATGATGTATGTAAATATACCTAGGGTAATGTCTGATGCAAATTAGATAATAAATGAAATCCCTTTTTCTTCTTTTATGTGTGTGTGTGTGTGTGTGTGTGTGTGTGTGTGTGTGTGTGTAGGTGCTAAGGCTTGAACTTCTGAACTACATACCCCCAGCCCTATTTTATTTTTTATGTGGAAACAAGGTTTCACTAAGTTGCTGATAACTTCACTAGGTTGCTGAGGCTGGCTTAGAACCTGTGATCCCCCCATCTCAGTCTCCCAAGTACTGGGATCACAAGCATGTGCCATCTCTCCCAGTCTTCTCCTGTCTTTGAGAGTGATAGAATAAAAGGCTAGTACCTGAGAGCTGGCCTCCACTCAGAAACTCTACAAGTTAATTGGGCGGGCTCTGTCATTTATCCTCTCTGGGATTCAATTTTCAAAAGGGCTCCATGTGAGGTTGCGAAGTATAAAACATTATGCCTCGTGTAAAATAAGATTCCCAAGGAAAGTGCGTGGCACTGGACACCCCGATGTGCGTGCCAGTGACCACAGAAGCCACTATCAAACATCAGGTCTACATTGGCACATCTACACGCAAACCAGCATAGTTCTTGGCATACGTGTCCTGTGAGAGTTCAGTGTACCCTGTGTGATGTAACATTTTCTATAATCCAGGAAGCCTGAAACTCCCTCAAAGTATACAAGAAACAATAGTAATAGTGAGATTCTGAAGTTTCTAGAAATGTTTGAGAAAGTACTCTATGAGGTGGGTATGCTTTTGTGGACCACTACACATCACTGGATGTCCACACACTCAGAACTCTGTAACCATAGCAACAAAGCCATCAGTTTCCAGGCTTTTTCAGAATGACTTTTGGATCTACCCATCTCGGCCCCTGGACACTTCTGTTGACAACCCAAGTCCTATACAGGAAAGGCAAAAACATTATAGTCATTTGAATGAGGGCCCAACGTAACTAGAATAATTCAGACCCTAACTTCTTTCTCCTACAGATCCGTGTACTTGATTTTGTTTCCCTCCTTCTGAATCCAGAGTTTACTCTTTTGCTGTATCAAATTGGCAGAAAGAGTGCCAAAATATTACAGAAAGCAATTTGTGATTTGTTGGGGAAAATTGCAAAGTACTTTTTAGAGTCTTAAAACACTTTATAAGCTGGGTGGGATGGCCCATGCCTGTAATCCCAGGTTTTGGGAGGTTGAGACAGGAGGATCATAGGTTTGAAGCCAGCCTCAGCAACTTAGGAAGGCCCTCCACAACCTAGTAAGAGTCTGTATCAAACAAACAAACAAACAAACAAACAAACAAACAACAAAAGGGGGTCTGGGTGTATAGTGTAGTTTAGAGCTAGAATGCCTCTGGGGTCAATCTTCAGTACCACAAAACAAACAACAGCAACAAAACTCTACAGAATATTTAGTCCAATCCATCTCATTTTATCCATGGGAGGAAAAAAAGTAGGTCAGAGGTGCTGGACTTACAAAGGCCACAGGGATAAGTAGTAATAAACAGTAAGGTCATTTGAGTCCCAAATTTTGGCCAAGGACCTTTAACTGGGGATGAAGGATAAGGGGGGAAAATGAAAAAAAAATAAGAGAAAAAGTAGTTTTCATCTTTAAGTTTGCTCTTAGTAACCTTAGGCGGTTGATGGAAAAAGACTATCTCATGCAGCCTAAGGGAAAATAAATTTTGGTTTAAAGCCTCCAGCGAAGAGAAGATTACACAAATTCTTGAAATATTTGGTTCTGACCTCGCTCTCTCCTGCTTTTGTGTGAAGCCACTAAGGCTAATATCTCAGTAGAGAGCCTTCCTGTTAAAAAAGAATCTTTGCAGTGGCTTTGGATATTCTTTTTTTCTCAGAGGGAAGTGCTAATATAAACACAGCATAGGTGTGAGTAAATTGAACATTTCTTAGTGTGAGGAAAATGCAATGGAACCTAAGTAATCACATGTCTAACTTAAGTAAAATACAATTTTTCAAGTCCTCTGCAAGTTTTCCTGACCTGTAATACTTGATAATACACAAACGATGAGCAACTTTTCCACTCTTAAATGCCTGATTTTGCTGGATCATCTGAATATTTTACACTTAACAAAAATAATTTAGCTATTTTGTATAATTTGGCCCCATGAATATAAAAGGGTTTCAAAGTTCCTTTGAAGGCATAACTTAGGTCTCGTAGCTGATTTTAAAAGGAATGAAATGCGTGGGTTAACCAGAGTTTAGGAATGGGATAACTTCTCTAGTTAGTTGGTGTGATTAAGGCTTATTTATTATTATTTATTATGATTATTTTATTATTTTATTATTATTTATTATTGGGGGAATTTTCAATTTTTTCAGGAACAACAGTCTATACAGAAATCTTGTGCTAATGATTATAAATCTACATGGTGCATTTTCTCTGAGTTAAAGTGTACTATGCCTAAAGTGTACTATGCCTTTTTTTTTTTTTTAATTTGCAAGAGCATTCAGTTTTTAGCAGTACTTTATCCTGGGTGGACTATACTGGATCCCACATCTGGATACCCCTAATCCCTCAGTGTCTGGTTCTGAAATAAAATAAGAATTGGAAAGGATTGGAGAGAGATGAAGGGGCCACCATCATTGCCCAAGGAAATCTCCTAACCCATCTTCATCTGCCTCACTAGTGTCTTTGGAGAGAGGAGAATAGAGGGATGTCGAAAAAAAAAAAAAAAGCCAAGAATGGTCCAAAAGTCACGTGCAAGAAATCAGCACAAAAGTAAGTGGGAACCGGAGTAGGAGATGATTCACCATAGACCACGTTGAGATGCTGTGCGATGACAATGCAGCCATTGTGTGCACCGCGTCTTTGTGCTGTTATTTCTTAATCGCGATAGGTAAAAGTAAGCGAACAAATCAATGAACCGCTACGCCATTTTCTAGAGCGGTGTGCGAAGTTATCCAGGGGTGTGAGTACTAACTGTCTAAAGAGCCTGCTCGATTTTATTGGAGCAATCAGGTAAGATAATGTATACACAGGCGTCGGGTTTGGGAGCAGGTGTTATTTTGCATTTGTTTTTATTTTGGTGGAATGACTTTCCTTGCATCATAATGACTTGAAAATGGTAAACAAGGCTGGAGACGGCGCGGTGGTGGGTTGCAACTCAGGGCGCACGGTTTCTGGAGCGGGAAAACGCGATATCCCTGCAAACAGGAGCGGGCTGGAAGTCCCGCGTGGGGCCGGGAACGAGGTTGGCGGTCTGAGTTCAAGGCGGGAACCGCTCAGCCTGCAGCGCCCAGCGGTGTCCCAGCCCAAAGCCCGGAGTTGGAGCGGAGGGTCTGCGCCCTGCCTCTTCCAGCCCCCGCGTGCCGCCCCTCGCCCAGACCCCTGCAAGGGCAGGGACTTCTGTAAGTCTTAGAAGAACAAATCGCCCTTTTTTTCCTACCTTTGGTCCGACTGTGTGTTAAAGGAGGGAGAAGAGGTGTCCTGTGTTTGAGACCAGGGGCTGGAGCCGAGGTCCTGCATTTTGGAGTCCTGTAGTCAGACTCTATCCAGACCCAACTCCGGGTTCTGGAAGAGCCAGTTGGGGTGCAGGTGGGAATGTTAACATGCAAGGGACCTGATACAGATTTTTCTCGGAGCCGCAGCCGCTGGCAACCTCCCGACGCCCTTGGCGTCGCCAGGAGTAGGACCCTGGGGAGCGGGAAGGGTTGCGGACTGGGACTGGAGTTTTATCCTGCACCGCTCAGCCAGTGTCGGCGACTGAGCAGCCCGGCTCTTCTGGGTCTCAGGCGGCTCATTGTGTCCCATGGAGCAGAGGGGAGATGGAGATTTAGACCAGAGTGTTCCCCAAGACCCTAGGAGATAGGATTTTTCCCAGACCGGGGGAACTCGGGCCCTCGTGGCTGCCATCGAGCGCCCTAGATCTTGGGGCTTGGTTGCTTTGGCGGCTCCCCCGCCCCCACCCCCATGAGCCTGCCCCAGGGTCGCAGCACGGTGAGCTCCCGGCCCACCAGCGGTCGGGGAGAGAGGACTCCTCTGGGATCGGTCCCGCGTGGTCAGCTCCGGCTTCCAGCCGCCGGCAACATTTCGGATTGCTCACCTCTCTCCCTTTAGGGGATCCTACTCGAAGACTTTGGGGTGGCAGAGCGTGGGAAGGTAGACAAAGCCATGCAAACCTTGGGAACCGATGGCTTCGGGGGAGGGTCCCCCTCCCCCAGCACAAAGAGTTCCATAATAAAGGGTGGACAGAGAATTGGGAGATTGGGGAATTTTGCAGAGCAAAAGTGTCCCAGGCAAATGCAATGGAGTTACACCCCAGGATCTCCCTGCAGCTCCCCAGGAAAGGCGAAGCCCTTGTGGATCTTGCCTACAGGGGAGGCGCCAGCTTCTCAGCACTGGGAACGCTTCGTTCAGTCTCTGTCCAACCACTGAGCCCAAGGTCCAAGGAACTTCTCCGTGTCCCCCGCCCCCACCCCAACAAAGTGTCCGCGGACCCCGCAGAAGCCCAGCCCTGCACCGCACTGCGCGGCCACCGGAGCACCCGAGTAGATCTCCCAGGGCCACATTTTTTCTTGGGCTCGGGCAGGGATCCCTTCCCGCGGGTCTTGGTCAGGTGCCCTACGAGACGCGTGGCGCGCCCTCTTTTTTTTTTTTTTTTTTTTCCAACCAGCGTTCGGCCAGGCCTGGCAAATCGCAGCTGGCAGGTTTCCCGAGCAGCCCCAACTTAATTTCCTGCTTCCCTGGGCACGTTCTCTTGGAAAACCTCTCCCAGACCCCGCTTCTGCTCTCCCCAAGGGTCAGGGTGAAAGGATGGGGCGGAGCGGGCAGGACCGAGGTCATCCTCGAAATTGAACGTCTCCCCATTTGGACCGGTCTCGGGCGGATAAAACGCAAGTTTGTGCGCTCGGTGGTGGAGGAGACTGCAGACCCGGACAGAAAACATCAGCGCCTGGGAAAAGGGGGATCTTGCCCGGTAGTCGCTGCGGACGGGTGTGCGGAAATGCTTGCGCTGTGAACTTTCTGCAGCTCGTGAATGGAGGGAGTTAAAAAAAAAAATAAAAGAGGGAGGGGAGCGGGCTGGAGGGGGCCGCGTGGCGTGGACGCTGCTGGCCTGGGCGGGGGGTGTCTCTGCTCAAGCTCGGGGGGGGGTGTCAAGGCGAGGGTAGAGGAAGGAGGAGATCACGAACTGCAGGCTAATTGGCTTAAGACATTTTGCTAGCGCTGGAAAAGGTCGTTGAAGGAGTTCGCTGCACAGGAAAAAAAAAAAAAAATCTTAAAAAAGAGTGCCGGGCATGCGCACAGAGAGGATGCCATATTGGAATGAGCTGTAGTGCGAGCTGGAGGACCCAAGCCGGCGCGCGAGGGAGGCGGCGGGCCCGGAGTGGTGAACGCGGGCGGCGAGGGCGGGCGAGCCATCGAGGCCGGCGCGCCCTTCCCCGACACTCCCGGGGCCGGGGTCCCCGCCTTGGGCTGGACAAACTCCATCAGGTAGGACCCGGCGCCGGCCACAGCCCCCGGCCCGCGATCGGAGACCTCCGGCCCGCAGGTTGAGCGCATCGGCCAGTGTTTTTTTTTTTTTTTTCCCCAGATTTTTAAAAATTATTAAAAAAAAAAAAAAAGGAAACCTAACCAGCCCGGAGGTGGAGGTAGGGCGCAGGGTGGGGGAGAGGGAGAACAGCCAAAGAAAGGCTGGAGAAGAAAGCGACGGCACTTGAGCGGAGCCCCAAACTCCTCTCTGCGCGCTGGGTCGTCATTTTCGCTTCCCCGGGCTTTCCTCCCCCCGCCCCCACCCCAGGTCTCCGGCTCCCCAAAGCCCCGGGGTGCTGGAAGGTCCGGAGTTGCAAAGTGTCCGCCTCCTCCGGGCGCAGCCGGCCCCCTCCCGCCGCCGAGCTCCCCGGTTTGTGGACTCGCTCGGGCGACGCCGCGGTCCCGGCTACCCACCCTGCGCTCCCGCGTCGGCTCCGCTCGCGGGGCTCCTTTGGGGGTGCTTTTGGAGGTCTGGGGGGCGATCGGGAGAGGGTGGGGGTGGTGGTGGGGCTGAAGATCTGCGGAGGGGGGGTCACACATGACGCAGGCATTTGCGATCGCCCCCTTGGAGACGTTCGCCCGTGCCGCCGAAAGGAAATTGTCAATAGTAGTTTCGGAGCGTGCTCTAGCAAAGATGGTATTTTTGTTCCTCCTCCTCCTCCTCCTCCTCCTCTCTCCTTCCCCGTAAAGTAATATTCTGTCACTCGGGGCTTTCCTGTTGTCTACTCTTCGCGGACCCGCTTTGCAAATTACTCGCTCGGATCCTGTTTTTTTTATGTGCATGTGTGTTTCTTGCTGAAAATCCCCCCCCCCCCCCCGCCCCAGCAACTGTAGGAACTGCTGGGTGTATTTATTGATTGATCGTGACCCGGGGCGGCTGGAGGAGATTGGCCAGGGAAGGGGGCCCTCCGGGGTGGGAAGTGGTTAGCCGGCGGTGGCCGGACGCACGTCCTGAGCCCGGTGGGGACTTGTGTTTTCTTAGAAGAACTGCAACAGCCGGAGAAGGAGTCTTTAGACACCGTGCTGGTTTCAATATGGCGGGCTAAGGTGGCTTTTAAAAACTGAAAATAAAGGTTTTGAGGTGGGAAAAAACCCAACCGAAGTGGCCACGCCTTAGTTTCGACTCTCTTTGGTTACCCGGGGAGCCGCTTGAGCGAATCAAGTGGGAAAAAAGAGAGGGGACGGGTTGCCCCAGTTTTTTTCCGTGGTTAGAGTCTGTGTCAAGTCCATTGCTGGAGGGGAAAGGGCGGAGGGGTCCTCTGGCCGGGACGCGGGCATCTCGGCGCGGCTGCGCGTGCCCGAGGATGGGCGGACGCCCGTAGGTGCAGTTGCTCCGGGGGGCGTCGGAGACCCGCCCCCGATGTGTGTGTGAGTGTGCGTCTCGGAACCAGACCCTGCCACGATTGGACGTGCCAAACTGCTGACACGTGGTGCAAAATGGGCCTAGGGGATGATTTATTTCTGCTTTCTTGGAGACGAGCTCGCTTTCTTTCTCTTGTCCTGGATCCGGCACTAGGAAAGCCCCAAATAGGGGGTTTGAAGAGATGCTTATTAAAGGGCGAGCTGTCCAGGATTTGGGGTGCAATCGGGCTGCAGAAGTCAGTGGGATTTTACGGGGGCTGCATGCAGCGGTGGGCTCTTGTTGAGTGGAAGGGTAGGGGCCAGGGCTGAGGCGCGGGGAGGACGAAACTGGAGGCGCCGAGTTTGGGGCGCGCAAACCTCGCCCGAAAGGCGCATAGATTCAGGGCGAGGAGTTGCCCATTTACTTTTGGGATTCGCGCTCCAGGGAAGATGGGGGATGGGAAAGCGTTCTGGAAGAAATTGTCCCTTGCTCGGGTCGGGCGACCGCGAGGGAGGGCCGCGTCCCCACAGGGCGCCCCCCAGCGGGGCTGTAGCCTTGGGGTGCGTTTGGGCAGCCCATTGCCCTGCAATGGCGAAGTGGCGTTTGGAGACCAAATCGGAGCCACTTAGGGGAGTCTTAGGGAAGGCCAGAACACCGGAGCCGGAGAAGAGGCCCCCCCCTCCGAGTGCGGGAACGCAGCTCAGATAGGAACCAGGGCCCCCGACAGAGGTCGCCAGTGGCCAGGGCGCGCGGCGGCGGCCGCGGGAAGGACCCTCGGGGGTCGTGCGCAGCCCCCAGGGCAGGTCCGGGACCTTCTCCGGGTCGATGAACCTGATCACGCTGCGGCCAAATGCTGGGCGCCCTTTAAAAATAACAGGTCTAAGAAGGCAAGTGTTGGCCAAGTCTGCAGGGGCAACTTGGTCTCCGGGAATTTGCAGACCGGTGCTGCGCCATCTGAGGGGTGCGCCCTCGCCGTGTCGCTTGGGTGGGGGTCGGGGGCCGGCGGCACCGGGATTGGAGACCCCATGGCAGGTTTCCCTCCCACCTGGGCTGAGAGAATGAGCGATGGGCGACGCGGGGACCCGGAGGCGCGGAGCCCCGGGGATGGAGCGCGCGGCGCGTCCCCGGCCCCGCCAGCCCGCGGCGCCCAGGCTCATCTTCCCGGGGACAGCTCCTCCGTGGGCTCCGCGAGGTGGACACCCCTGAAAATGGCTCTGCCTGTTAAACTGCAGTTCCAGCTGCGAACCCCTCCCCTTGTCCTCCTGACGTCGCCGCTGCCAAGAAGGGCACAATTCACTCCCAATACCCCGAGAAGCCCACGATTTTGCACGCGGGCTGTGCTGCGGAAGCGAATATGGAGTGGATTGCAAAGAACCCTGCCCGGCATTCTTGCAAGGGCCCGAGTTTTCCTGTCTTGTGGGGAGGAGGGAGGCGCAGAGAGCCTGCAAGCTCACAGCAGACCACCGCCCAGCACCCCGATAATTTGGAGGGCGCTCCAGTGCCTGGGGGCTGGTGTTAAAATCCGTGGGAGGGCCCTGGGCCCGCGGACAGGGGTCGTGCGGAGCAATGGCCACTGCTTCTGGGGCTCATTCTTGATGGCGTTTGCAGTGTCCAGAAGCCCGGAGAGACGAAAGCCTTGGCGTTCCCAAACTTCTGGATCTCTGCTCACAGTTTCGCTTTCGGAATTTTCGGGATCTTTGGGCGTCTAGAATTGAGTGGGATTTGCGACGCTCGCATCCTGTAGTGCGGTGGGGTGACTTCGCGTCCACCCCAACATCCCTCAGCTCCCAGTACCTCCTCCCGTACCTCGCTGCTCGGTGCTGGGTTCGGGGTTCCGGTACCGCCCCCGCGCGGCTGCTGCTGGGCTGTGGCTGCTGCGGATTCAAAGCTCAGGGCTGGGCAACCGGGGTCCACATCTCCGCAGCCCACCACCCTCCCTCAACCTTGCACCCCTGCGTTTTAACCAGCGGGGCTAGGGGATCCATTGGGGTGTCTACACTGATCCAATGAATCCAGGTACCTCTAGGTTGGAGAAAAAGAGTAAACAGGTTTACATTCAGCCTTACTTCCTGGGGAGGCATTGGGGGTGCGGAGGGAGACTGACTGGGTTAGGGGGAGAGGGAAGGGAGAGTGCATGCTGGTCCAAAGGAATTATTGGCCAGGCCCTCCTTTGAGATTGGAGATCTGCTCTTTTTTTTTTCTCGCTAAATATTAAATTTGCACACACTCTGCTGCGTCTCCACCATAGAGAAATATGGTCTCTGGTCTCCTGTCTCTATCTTAGCTCCTTGCTGGAACCAAGCAGCAGGCCCTCAAAGGGTGGGAGAAATGCATGCAAGCCCCAAGGCCCCAGGTCCCTACAGAGGTTCTGCTGCCCGCAGGACTTATCCCTGGGCCTGTGTAACACACTGCCCAGTGGTAGGGAGTACCAGCAGCCCCCATCCTGGAAAAAAGAGCAGTCAGCCCCTCTGTTTTGATGCCCTGCTTCATAAAGTGCTAGCCAAGTCCTGGTGAGGCGAGAATCCAGTATTTCATCTTTCCAGTTAAGATCCTGGCACCTTGGACCTCAAGCAGTCCTGCTGGGAACTGTATTTCCCTAATGATGGAAGCAGCTGATCAGCCAGAGGTTTTTCCTCTTGTATTCTTGCAGGAATAAAGGGCCATTAAAACAACACACACAAAAAAACCTTGCTAGGTATGAATGACCAGCTCCATGATTCCTGACAAGAAAACAAATCAAAATCCAATGCAGGGTAGGTTCATGGCTCCTCCCTGATTGTTTTGTTCTGATACAGGTGTGATAATCCCAGTATATGGGAGTCTGACATAGGAGGATTGCATGTTTGAGGTCAGCCTCGGCAATTTAGCAAGACCCCATTTCACAATAATAATATTAAAAAAGGGCTGGGGGTGTAGCTCAAAGGTAGAATGCCCTAGGGCTCAATTGCCAGCATCAACAATAAATAAATAAATAGCCAGTATAAAAAAACAAATAAACAAATTAGGCAGTACCAATAATAAATAAATGTAAACAAAAAATAAAGTAAAATAAAAATAAAGCCTTTTCTGCTAACTCTAGTTGAGGGGGCATTTTTCATTTTTCTCTACCTGTCAGTGTCCCCAAAGGGTTCTGAAAAAAAAAATATATTCGATTTAGTGGATACAGGATGCTTTTCGGGTCTAAGAATGTCTGTGCAATGAAGAAAATCAAACTTTCTAGGGCTCACACTTAGGGCTAAACTTTTTATTTTTGGTGTGGGTGTCAGAGTAAAAGTTTTTTTCTTTCATCTTAGAAAATAATTTGAATAAAAAAAGATCCACTGTGGGCTTTGAATGACCTCCAGCTCTTCTGCTATAGATAGGTCTGGACGACATTTCTCTCTTCATTTTTCCTATTCAGAACTTTTAGAGATCACATTACAGGGTATTTTTATTCTGCTCTAAAGTCGGAACTCATAAGGATTTTTATATCAAAGCGATTTGGAGATCTGGAATTGAAGTTAGAGCGTGTGGTTGTACTAACTATTTTTTTTTTTTTTTTGGTGGTACTGGGGTTCCCGGAAGCCCTTCTACCTTCGGGCTACACTTCCAGACCTATTTTTACATTTTTTTTTTTTTATTTGGAAACAGGGTCTCCTAAGCCAGCGCGCGCGGCTGGCTTCGAACCTGTGCGATCCTCCTGTCTCTGCCTCCCAAGCGCGGGGATTACAAGCGTGCGCCACCACGCCCGGCTGTACTAACTATTTTAACGTGGACATTGCCTCGGCAGTGACTGGTTGCTCCTGTCCTACAATTTAAAACCTGGAGGGAAAGTATAGGGATCACAGCAAGTCTGAAGTGGATCTGTGCATTTAATTGGTGATAACAGACTCTACCGAGCCCAGCTTGTAAGGAAGATCCGAGATAGAGAGGGAGAGAGGGAAGAATCAGGAGGCCCGGCTTCCAGTGTTAGGATGATTCCGTGGAGCTCTGTGACTGGGATGACTGTGTCGGCTCACTGACTCCTGCCTATCTTGTCTACAAAGGGAGGGCTTTGGACTGCCATTGCACATGGCAATATCTGTGTTTCTTTCTGGGGAAATAATAAAAAAAAATTCTTGGGATTCTGTACATCTTTATTTTATTTTATTGGTATTCAAAATTGAACCAAGGGCCAGTCTACCTCTGAGCTATACCCCCAGCCCTATTTTTATTGTGAAACAGAGTCTCACTAAATTGTAGAGGGCCTCGCTAAGCTGGTGAGGCGGGCTGACAACCTGCAATCCTCCTGTCTCAGCCTCCCAAGTATTAGGATTACAGGCGTGTAATCCCACACTGTGATGCTCTGTATTTATTCTGATATGCACATGCAATTCTTCCTTTGGGCTCATGTCCCTAAAGTATAATGAAAACACGGGGAACCTTAGGTGACAGTGGTGTGAGATGGCGTTCCATAAGCATCTGGGTGAGCTCTAGTTCACGGTGCAGAAGTAAAGTGTTGTTGTGTTAGGTAGAACAAACTGCACAGAAGTTCGTGTTTTCATTTGTACTCTAGAAACGGTGAGCGGGAGAGAAAATTGAGGCCTATATGTGTGTGGACTTCACACAGAACCCCAGTACCAGCACAATACTTGGATGCAAGTCTTGAAGAAACCATTCCAGTTGCACCCACCATCCCTGAAAGGGAAGTGTTTGGATATCTTTGGCTAAGGTTTATGGTGTAGGTGGATGACTGCAGCTTATTGATAACCAGGGAGAGCGAGAGAGCGAGAGCGAGAGCGAGAGAGAGAGAGAGAGAGAGAGAGAGAGAGAGAGAGAGAGAGATGGCTTGGAAGCTGAAGACTTCCTTTTCTTGTCTTTGAGTCTGGCCACTGGGCAGTACATTTCTCCTTGTAAGACTAAAAATGTTTTTCGGGATAACTCTTGAGAAAAATCATCTTGTTGGTTAAAACCAGGGTTGGTTGTATTTAATTCAGTATAAACAAAATGTTTAATAAGCGGTACTGTGTGTTGTTAATAAGGAATGATGCTCTGGTTAGAACTCTGAGGATAATAGGGAACTTTGCACGATTCATATAAGGGTACCAAATAACGTGCTTGGGGCTTGGTTGTGTCCCCCCTGCTGAGCAGTGTCCCCATGAAAGCCACCAGAAAGATCTGCCGGCTGGTTGGCCTGTAGTGAACTCAAAACAGTGATGCCGGGGGAAGAGGGACATTCCCTGGTGCACATGATGTACATTCACAAACATCAAAGTCAGTCACTAAGCCAAACAGGAGGAGGAGGGAGGGGGAGGGGATGGGTGGGAAGTGGGGAGGGCTGAGTGAGCGACGTGCCTGCTTGCCTCCACCAGCTTGTACTGCATTAAGATGCAGGACTGCAATGCACCAATTAAAAAAAAAAAATACAGTGATGCTACTTTACCAGACAGCGATGGTTAGGGTTCCCGTCGTCGTCAGCCACAAGAGCACAGCTTTAGGCTTCCATGCATGTGATAAGATGGCTGTTTTGCCACTGATAAAATAATGAAGCCATTGTACTTTTCTGTTGCTTTTTTTTTTTCTAAAAAAAGAAAACCCCAAACCAGAAATGACACATTTTGGTAGATACAGTGCCCATTGTAAAAACATTTGGTTGTAATCCCAGCATTTGGGAGGGTGAGACCAGAGGATCGCGGTTCCCAGACAGCCTCAGCTACTTAGTGAGGCCCTCTGCAACTCAGTGAGACCCTGTTTCCAAATAAAGAATAAAAAAAATTGGGCAGGGAGTGTAGCTCGGAGGTCAAATGCCTCTGGGTTCCGTCCCCAGACCTGCAAAAAAAAAAAATAAAATAAAACAACAACAACAACAACAACAACAACAACAACAACACCCATTTGGTGAATTCCTTAGAGTAAAGCAAATAATGTCAGAAGCAGTGAATAGAAAAGTGTGGTGTGAGCCTGGCATGGTGGAACCTCCTTAAAATCCCCCTACTTGGGAGGCTGAGACGGAGGACCTCTGGTTTGAGGCCAACCTCAGAAATTTAGTGAAACCTTGATTGGAAATAAAAAATTAAGTAGGGCTGGGGATGTAGCTCAGAGGTAGAATGTCCCTGGGCTTAATGCAGTGTGGGAGCACGTGCAAGCACGTGCAGACACACACACACACACACACACACACACACACACAAGTTTTATCTTGTGAATTTTTCCTTGCAATTTTATTGGCTGAGAAAAATATATAGAAGATGACTGTGAACCTTCTCTGCTTCCTTTTAAACCTAGCAAATTTCTTTTTCTTTTTCTCCCCATTTCAATCAAAACTAATGCATGAACGGGATCACTTTATAAGAGTCTGAAATTCCAAGTGCAGATTTACAGTCTCCTTTATCACTTAAGTGAGCGCTAGATGTGCATTTTGACATCATTTGACTCTGTTCTTCCCTAAATTAATCCACGAAAGGACTGTAGATTAATACGATTGACAATTACTCATTTACTTCAAATGCTTTTTTGTGTGTGGTACTGGGTATCGAGCCCAAGGGCATTCTACCTCTGAGCTATACCTTCAGACCCAATTTGACTTTTTATTTTGAAACATGGTCTCACTAAGTCACAGAGGGCCTCACTAAATTGCTGGCCCTGCGGTCCTCCTGACTCAGCCTCCCAAGTACTGAGATGACAGGTGTGCTCTACCGAGCCTGGCTACTTGAGATACTTTTTTTTTTCTTCTTGCAGTACTGGGGATGGAACCCAGGGGCGTTCTACCTCCAAGTAACACCCCCAGCCCTATTTTTTATTCTTTATTTTGAAACAGGGTCTCACTGAGTTGCAAAGGGCCTCACTAAGTAGCTGAGGCTGTCGGTGAACCACGATTCTCCTGTCGCAGCCTCCCAAATGCTGGGATTATGAGTGTGTGGCCACCACTCCCGGCTCTTCAGATACTTTAAAAATAAAAATAACAGCTGCTTATTTAAGTACCTACTGTTCGCCAACCACTTTTCTTCTTGTGTTACATTTTTATTTTATCTTTGAGTGAAGGTTTTATCACCTCCATTTTACTGAGGAGACTGAGGCTGTAGTGGGCTTGAGTATCTTGCTCCGAGTGAGGAGCTCAGAGAGAAAGGTAGGATGTGAAGCCGGTGCTGCCTCCAGGTCCCGACTGGCCGCTGTTGATCCGAGGTTCACTTTATAAGGCCCTCTGCCTGGAACTTGGTGTGTTCCATGAGCTAATCTTGATTGGTGATGGCTGTTCTATTTATTGTATTGATAAGGAAACTGAGTTTTTGGAGAGGCGATGCAGGCTCCTACAAATAGAGGTTGCCTTTAGATTAGATTTTGAACCAGTAAGGCTAGAGAATTTTCTTCTTTTTATTTTTTGTTTAGTTCAGATGACTGTGGGAGAGTGGAGCTTTTATGCGAAGCTTAAATCACTGTTGTTTGTTTGTTTTGTGGTACTAGGGATTGAAACCAAGGACATTCTGCTTCCCAGCTATACTCCTCAACCTTATTTTATTTTGAAACAGGGTCTCACTAAATTGTAGAGGGCCTCGCTAAATTGGTGAGACTGGCTGTGAACCTGTGACCCTCCTGACTCAGCCTCCCAAGTGCTAGGATTTCCAGGCATGGGCATCTTTGCCCCTCCCTATTTTTAAAGGAAGTGGGAATAATCAGTGTCCCTGGGTTAGGACAGAAGGTTGACCATTGAAGATCTGAAAAGTGAGCCAGGCGTGGTAGTGTACACCTGTAATCCCAGTACTTGGAAGGCCAGAGGATGGCAGGTTCAGACGCAGCCTCAACAACTTAGTGACGCTGCACAGTAACTTGGTGAGATCCTGTTTCCAAAAGATAAAGTAAATTAAAAAAAGGCCGAAGGTATAGCTTGGAGGTGGAATGCCCTTGAGTTCAACCCCTAGTACCACACACACACACACACACACAATTGAAAAGTGCACAAAAAATTGCATTTCTGAAGTTTCATCTCAATTAGGAAATAAGTGATATGAATAGAAATCGATCCCCTTCCCCACCAACGTAGACGAGAATATGTTTTAGAAGTCCTCAAGTTGGGGGGAGGTGGGGAGATGGGGAGAGGGAGCTAGAGTTTTTTCTTTTTTTTCTTCTAAATAATGTCACCACTCATGTGGACCATCTTTTTGATCTAACTTCAGCTTTTTTTTTTTTTTAATGGATTCTTTCCTTCTTATGTAGAAAACTGAGAACAAAACCAAACCAACCAACCAACCAACCAAATAAACAAACAAAGAAACCTCCAGGACTGTTCTTAATGTGAGCCCTATGAGAACTCAGCCTGCTCTTTGGTCTCTGGGCCACTTGTAGACACTTTCTCTGGTGCGATCACCCTCAGGCTACGAAACTAGTGAATCAAAGGGCCTTTATTCTGAAATTAATTTTACTTCTTTTAACCCCAGAAAAGTCAAATATTGCCAAATCAACGTGGGTGAAATTTCATAGAAATCACCTTCTGGTGCTCTTCCAGAAAGTGTCTTAAATGGGGGAAAATAAACTAGCGAAAGGGTTGGTTAAAGGGAACCAGAACTTGGGAATTCAAAAACCTTACTTCTGGCTCAGAGTGTTCCGTGTGACCCCGGCCATGTCTCTTGAACATTAAACCTTCCCTATTTTCGATTTTCCCTGCAATGAATGGCTGCATAGAATTCTTGCTTGGCACATACATATTTTAAAAACCTGCTTTACATGGTAAGAGATATATTGACCCTCACAGTTTTCTGATAAATACACTATAGTTTTATGAAAGAAAGATCTCTGACTTTCACAAGATGTGAAAGTCACATCCTTTAACAGGAAGCATTTATATTTGTGGTCATTTTTCTTTTTAACCATCTTTGGATTGGAAAGGATGCTTCCCTCTGGGTTTTTTTTTTTATATTACATATTCAATAGAAGTCATCTTGCCAGAGTACCACGCAAAGCCACTCACCGGCTGCAACAGCAAAGGGGACCTGCCACTAATACAAATGGTACCAATTGGTGCGTGGCTTAGGTTAGAGTTCTTCAATTAAGAGGCCGTTCTTAACAGCCTTCCAAGCTGGTGCTGTGTCTGAAAGAGATGCATTGCTTCTGTGGAGAGCTTGGAAAAATGTCCCACTGAATGGAGTGCTGCAGAGATAAGGGAAAAATGTTAGCGGACAGAGGGTAAAACACACTGCCAAATTTTAGGTTGCGTTGGGGTGGTTGCATTTTTTCTTTTGCAGGTACAAAATTGGCTTTTTAGCTGGCCATGGTGGCGCATGCTTGTAATCTCAGTACTTTGGGATGCTGAGACAGAGGATTGCGGTTTGTGGATAGTCTCAGCTACTTAGTGAGGCCCTTTGCAACTCAGTGAGACCCTGTTTCAAAATAAAGAATAAAAATTATGGCTGGGGGTGTAGCTAGGAGGTAGAATGTTCAATACTACTGGGTTCAATACTCCTACTGCGAGAAAAAGAAAGAAAGAAAGGAAGGAAGGAAGAAAGAAAGAAAGAAAGAAAGAAAAGAATAAAAGGAAAGTGGCTTTCTAAAGGCAGGGAAGTGTCAGGCACGGTAGTGGGCCCCTGTAATACAGTACTTGGGAGGCTAAGACAAGAGGATCAGAGGTTCGAGGCCAGCTTCAGCAACTCAAGGCAGTGAAGTGGAAAGGGGAATCTTAGGAAAGAGATGTTGGGGGAATGATAGGGGCGGATGGGATGGGGGGATGGTTACCCCACAGGGAAGGACAGAGGTAATGAATATTCATGAGGCTAAGAAATCCAGCTGGCAAACATTTGCTTTTCAAGGCAGCCCACTTCTTGTATTAATTAATACTGTTGGTATTAAGTCCCTAAGTGAAACTTCATCTGTTTATAGAGATACTTTAATCATAGTTATTCTTTCCCAATGCACATTCTTTTATTTACAAATATCCAGTAGATGCCCAATCTACTCCTCATATGTTGAGAGCTGTCAGGTGATTCACAGTGTTTATTCTGCCCACATTTATCTGCTTGGACTTACACGGCCAGGTCAACATGGATTTAGTGGCCGAGAGGTGCAGATTTTATCCTGTAAAATCCGTCTTATTTATCTTTCTTGCCAACTGCGGCTTTAATTTTCCATTTGGCCCAATGCAAAAAAAAAAAAAGCCTTTCAAGTCCCAACTGTGTAAAAGAGGTGTGTGTTTAAGAGAACTCGCTCTCTTAAATGTTTGTTTTGAGTGGTGGTGGTGATGTTCTAGATATTTATTTGGTGACAGGCTTGTTTTTTCTGCATTTCAAACAGAGAGCTTTGCACACTGAGTGGAGGGGGAAGCAGAGGAGGAGGCGGCGGCCTTAAGCCCGGCCGGCTCCTCTGAGAACTATTCATGTCCATGTGCTGATTAAAAAGAAACAGGAGTTGTGCCGACTGAGCTGGCGGTGGCGCCTATTGAAGCCGGTGGCTCTCAAGAGGCTTCGAGGCCTGGTGCCACCCCGGCGTGGCTCATCCTTGCCAAGTGTGCGCATCCCTGGGTTGGGTTAGAAGATGTGAACAGTTGGATGCCATCATTTTTATAGAAGATGATAGCCGGGGGTGCAGGTGCACACTTGTAACCCCAGCATTTGGGAGGCTGAGACAGGAGGATCGTGGTTCGAGGACAGCCTCAGCTACTACTGAGTGAGGCCCTTTGCAACTCAGTGGGTCCCTGTTTCAAAATAAAGAATAAAAATTAGGACTAGGGGGTAGCTCGGGGGTTGGATGTCCTGGGTTCCATCCCCAGTACTGGAAAAAAAAAAAAAAGAAACAAAAAAAGAAAAAAGAAACTAAAAGAGAAAAAAAGAAAAGGAAGGTGAGGTCCACGTTGAAACTTAGTTTTCTCTTGCTGTCTCTTCCCCAGTGTACTCTGTAAGGAAGTGTTAAGGAAAAGAAAACAAAATAAAACAGCCAGCCCTGGAATGAAATACATCAATGGAAGTACTCTGCAGTGATGTTCTGATGGGATGAGGAGAATGGCTTTGTGTAGAATAATAGGTGTGTGTGTGTGTGTGTGTGTGTGTGTGTGTGTGTACGCGTGCGTGTGCAAACATTGGGTTGTGACCTTCTACTTCATTGTGTTGCGTTTGCCCACTGCTGTCAAGGGCAGGGCCGTGTCTGTCTCTTCTACTATCAGCTAGAGGGCTTTGGACAATTTACCAGATGCATTCTGACCAGCTGGCTGGACATTTTGAGCCTCCCTTGTCATCTCACCAGCTCTTGATTGTTGGGCATCTCCTGGCCATTCCAAGTTTAGGCTCTGGGACCCTGGATGTTGACCTCATCTTGTCTACCTTGCCCAGCCGAGGCGGTGATAATTCTTCTTTTTTTCCTTTTTCTCCTCCTTCCTGGAGGTTGAACCCAAAGGCATTCTACCTCTGAGCTACGCCACCAGCCCTTTTTAGTTTTTATTTTGAAACAGGGTCTTGTTAAGTTGCTAAGAGTCTTGCTATGTTGTTGAGGCTGTCCTAAAACTTATGATCCTCCTGCCTCAGCCTCCCAAGTACTGGAATTATAGGTATCCACCACTGTGCCTGGTTTAGCCTGTGTTTTTTATTTTTTCTCCCTCACTCTTTAATCTCTATAGTTTTTCAAGATCCAGCACAGACCCACTTCTTTCAGGAAAACTTTTGTGATCCAGCTCAGACCATGGTAAATACTCTTTTTATAGAGTCCCTATTGTACTCTAGTGAGCGCTGTATTATTTTATATATACTTAATGCTAACAAGGAAGGAAAGTGAAAATTCAGATTCTCTGATGAATTTGAGTGGGAGGTGACATGAGACAAGGCTTCCAAAACAATTGCTGTGTTTTGCAGCCGAGAACAGTGTTGCTTGTGGCGGTTAAAAGGCCGAAAGCTCGTGGTAAGTGATGATGCCATACTGTGTAAACCCAAGTCTTCTGCCGTCTCCTGCAAAGTCCTGTACATTTTCTAACTTCCTTCCTAACCACAGCTAATTAGGGTGTTTTTATTTACTTTGCATAATTTGCAGTTTATTGAGAAGAAACTTCCCATGCATTTAAATGGTATAATTTGTAAAAATTGCTGTATGTTTAGTTTTATGGATTAAAATAAGATGCACACCTGAAATGCCCTCTGCAGATGATGGAGCTTTGCAGGCTCGGGCTGCTGTCCAGCTTTTGTCCTCAGATGAGGCCACTTGGCTCTGGTAGTCTTTATGTTGTGTTTTGGGTGACCCTGTGTCCCTGTGTCTTGGTCAGCATTCTCACTGTATAATCCCAAACAACTGACCACATAATTTAGAGGAAGGAAGATTTATTTGCTCACTGTTTCTGGAGATTTCAGAGGTTCAGTGCATGTTAGGTTGGGTCTGCAGAGCTCAGGGCAAACAGCTGGGAAGGAGAGAGAGAGAGAGAGAGAGAGAGAGAGAGAGAGAGAGAGAGAGAGAGAGGAGAGATGGAGGGAGGGAGGGAGGGAGAGAGAGAAGGGAGAGATGGAGTGAGGGAGAGAGAGAGAGAGAGAGAGAGAAAGATGGAGGGAGTGAGGGAGGGAGAGAGGGAGGGAGAGAGAGAGAGAGAGAGAGAGAGAGAGAGAGAGAGAGAGAGAGCGCCCTGCTCTCACATCATGGATGCTGCAAGCCAGAGAGCAAGCAAAGATCTTTAAAGACATAAGCACAGTTCCTAAGGCCACACTCCCAGGACCCACCTCCTCTAGCCACCCTGTTTCTCTAGGTTACCACCAGTAAATCCATTGCAACCCTCAAGACTTAATTATGCCAACTCTGAACATTAATACCTGCGCTCCTCGGGGCCATTCAGTGTTTAACCTTAACACCAACTGAAGAAATGCTTTTGAATTTGACGGCATTTCTAAAACACTCTTTCTGTGCATCTGTCTTGAGGCACTGATTGTTAGGCATTATTTATGCATATGTAGCTTACACAAAGAGTTGATTCTTTGCTTTTTTGAGTTCTCTTGACTGTGTATACAACACATGGTCTAGTTTACCAAAAATGACTTACATGCATATGTGGAATGTATAATAGACACAGATCTATTGTGTGACATGAATTTTACTTAGGTCTGTTATAAACCTGGCTTGATGTTGTAATTTATTCTTCTCAATATTAATAAGTGATGAGAAATCCTATGTTTGTGGTTTAAGCTGTTTAGCTGTAAAAACCAAAGTGTTAGCTGGGTGTGGTAACACACACACCTATAATCTCAATACTTGGGAGGCTGAGACAGGGGGATTGCAGGTTTGAGGATAGCCTTAGCAGCACGGCAAGACTCTCAACAACCTAGTGAGATCCTGTTTCAAAACAAAAAAATACAAATAAAAAAAAGAGTTGGCGTAGCTTGGAGGTAGGGGGCTCCCGAGTTCAGTCTCTAGAACCACAAAACAAAACCATAAAAAAACCCAAAACCCAAGGCGATTACATACACCTGTTCTATCTCTAAAACTCATGTTTCCTTTATAAGGCCCAGAGACCAGACTTAGTTTTACACTTGCCTCAGGATGGTGTTTATCTCGTGACTTGGATTAGGAACCCCGCACTGCTGTTTTGATGCTAAGACCTGTTGTGTACAGTTTGAGCATCCGTAATCTGAAAAAAGTCTAAAATCCCCAATTCTCTCAAATGAAGATTCCACATCATGAAATTCTGTTTTTACGTCAAACTTTATTTAAAGTGCAAACAATTACCTTGAGGCTATGTATGTATAAGGTGTTTTATCTGTGAAACAAAAATGAATTTGAATTTGAATTTGAATGAGTTGGTTCACAATCTCTAAGATAACTCATTATGTAGACGCAGATTTTCCAAAATCTGAAACACACAAACCAACCTTAAATTTGAAACACTTTTGGTGCTACAAAATCCCTTATTTCAGAGAAGGGAGTCTCAGCCTGCAATAGCATTTAATTTGGCACTTCAGAGCTATATCCTTCTTTATAGTAAATAAATCATTTGTGGGTGAATAGTCAGCTAGTTAGTAATTGCACTTGCAAGGTAGCACCCGGCTGCTCTCAGATTTTCTTCTCTTGAGCAGGTAACTCAGAAGACTCCTATTTTTCTCATTTTGCACATGACCATGGCTGTTTGCAGGTGAGGTTAAGGACCGCTGGTGCAAACCATGAATTAGAAGACACAAAATGTGCTGGGGTACTATGCGGCTGGCCTCAGCCTTGATATTTTCCTCCTTCAGCACCTATGATCCCCAGCATATCTTATTTCCCGGTCTTGAGGTATGAATCTGATTGTAAAACATTAGCATTTCTTAGGCTGGGGCTAGCAATTTGTGTCAGATTTCAATCTATTTTGAGTGCAGACCTACAAAGACTGGGCGAAAACCTGCCAGTAAATTGCATCCTCATCAAAAGAAATCAGGCTTTGGCCATAGGGCAGGTGGCAAAATCCTGCCCCACACAATCAGTTCATCTCAGTTGCTTCTGGAATGAGGCAGGGCCTGTCTCTTCTTTGAAAGGCCAAGAAGGCTGGTGAAAGTGGGAGAGATGTACTTAGGCATATTAGCAGAGGATCTGGGTAAGAGGGTGCCCATACATAGAGGGGCGTTTGCCTTGGTAATAGCACTTGGCACTTAGCGCTGCCTTTTGTCTTCCAAGCCATCTGCAGATATGGTTTTCCCTGAGACTTCCGCGATTCCAGTTGATTTCGATTCCAGGCAATTTGCACAGTTGTGTCTTAGGAAAATGGAAGCCATTAATTTCTTTCAGAGAGCAAGTGTTGCTCCTGAATTTGTGCATCCTTCAGGACCCTTTGAGATTTTTTGCATTTGGATTGAAATGTTTTTGAAGGGTCTTAGATGAGGCTTCCTGAGCTCGTTTTGAAATTCCTGGAGTGTGCAATGAGGCAGCTTTCTGTGTGATTTAGACATACTCGATTTCCACGGGCGGCTAAAGCATGTCTGGAATTTCATAAGCTTTGGGTTTAGACCTTCATATTTTATTTTCTGACTGGAGAATAGTATCTTTTGTTTTTTGAGTCAACAACAACAACAAACCTGCAAGGTAGCAAGCCTGAAATTATGAATTTATTATTAATTAGTAAGAGTGCAAGTTTCTCGGACTACCTCAAGGTGGATCAGTTTGGAAGTTCTAAAAAATGGTTTGACTTTGCTGAGTGTTGACGGCCCACACTTGTAATCTGAGCGCTTGAGGGGCTGAGACTGGAGGATTGCAGGTTCAAGGCCAGCTTCAGTGAGGTCCTCTGCAACTTAGTGAGATCCTGTTTCAAAATAAAAGATATAAAAGGGCTGGGCATATTACACAGAGGTAGAATTTCCCTGGGTTCAATTCCCAGTATCACACACACACGCACACACACGCGAATTGTATAGTTGTATACCTGTGATTAGTGTTTCTTGAGCAGTAGACTCTTGGGAACCTGATTGGATGAATGAATATAGGAATAATTTCTAGTGATAAAGTAGTTTGGCCATTACAACATAAAGTTTCACGTCTTCACCTGAACTCAGATAATTCCACTTGCAGAATAATAATTGGATACTTATTATGTCATTAATCAGACAAAAATCAAGATGGAATAGAAGTGTATTAGAACTAGCTTCTGGGAAGAAGATAACTTATTGATTCTTAGGCTGGGTGTGGTGGCACATGCCTGTAATCTAGGACTTGGGAGGCTAAGAAAGGAGATTCACAGGCCCCAGGCCAGACTCAGCAAATTAGGCTCTGTCAACCTTACTGACACTCTGTTTCCAAACAGGGTGTAGCTCAGAGGTAGAATGAACCCGGGTTCAATCCCCAGCACAAGAACATAATTTATTAACTCTTTACTATTAAATTTTTTTTTATGGGTCTGGGGATGGATGGGGCATTTGACCTCCGAGCTACACCCCCAGTCCTATTCTTTATTTTGAAACAGGATCTCACTAAGTTGCGGGGGGCCTCACTAAGTAGCTGAGGCTGTCTGCGAACCGTGATCCTCTGGTCTCAGCCTCCCAAATGCTGGGATTACAAGCGTGTGCCACCAACGCCCGGCTAATTTTTTAATTTTGAAACACAAAGTTGTGGAGTTCTCATTAAGTTGCTGATGCTGTCTGTGAACCTGCAATCCTCCTGTCTCAGCCTCCCATGTACTAGGATTACAAGCACGTAGCCAACAGGCCTGGCAACTATTGGCTCTGAAAACTGCAATTTGGAAGTTGGAGCTAGACATGTCTTTGTTGCTTTGGATTCAAGAGAGACGGAGCTGATTTCTTCTAGCCTACATTTGCTAATCTTGGGGAAGCAACTGATCTTGTCTGCTTAGGATGTTTGATTCTAAGGCATAGTAGGCTGAAACCTTTAGCCTTTCCGTATTGGAATATGGATAAGTCCTTTTCTGGGTAATTTAACCAAAGAGCAAAGACTCAAAAGTCATGAACGCTAGGGTTTTCTTGTAGGCTGCCTAGTGGGTCTCTATACAGTGCTTCTCTACCCATTTGCTCAAAGATACTCTCAGCCTTTTAATTTCTTGCTCTGAAACATAGGCTAACAACAAAGTCTTTCTAGACTGCGGAGGCAGCAGCTAATACAAGAAGTAGAAACAAAGGGTGAGAAGTAACTTATTCCTATAAAGGAGGGAAGAATAATCTCTTTTTTCTTTTTCTTTTTCTTATTCTTTTTTTTTTTTTTTTTTGGTGTTACTGGGGGTGGAACCCAGAGGCTTTCTACCTCCGGGCTATACTCCCAGACCTTTTTTTATATTTTATTTGGAAACAGGGTCTCACTAAGTTGCTGAAAGCCTCACTAAGTAGCTGAGGCTGGCTTTGAACCCGTGCGATCCTCCTGTCTCAGCCTCCCAAGTGCGGGGATTACAAGCGTGCGCCACCACGCCCGGCAAGAATAATCTTAATATAAAAAAATTACTCATTGCCGGGCGTGGTGGCGCACGCTTGTAATCCCCGCGCTTGGGAGGCAGAGACAGGAGGATCGCGCAGGTTCGAAGCCAGCCGCGCGCGCTGGCTTAGGAGACCCTGTTTCCAAATATAAAATGTAAAAATAGGTCTGGGAGTGTAGCCCGGAGGTAGAAGGGCTTCCAGGAACCCCAGTACCACCAAAAAAAAAAAAAAAAAAAAAATTACTCATTGCTTCAGGGAAGAGGGTTAGAAGATTTTTTGCATCCAGAAAACAAAAATACAGCCGAGTGATAAAAGGTAATATTATGAGCATTAAAGAGAGCTTTTGAAAATTAAAACGTAACCCTCAGCATAAGAGCTAAAGTAGAGGAAATACCCCGGATGATAGAGTAGGAAAGTGATAGAAAATTAAAGGGAAATTAGGAAGGTGTAGTATATAAGTGAATGGATATTCCAGTGAAAGAGGAAATAGAGACAGGGGAATTAGTAATAACTCAGTGAATATCTTAGGACTGAAGACCGTGGGTTTCAGTCTTGGAAGGAGTCCTGCAGTGCTCACAGCTATCAAACTGAGTGCCACCGGACACAGTATTTTGACTTTTTTGAGCATCAAAATATCTAGCTCTTGGGATAGCATCAGGCTCGTCACCATGGAAATGAGAGAACACTTGAAGGAAGCCCTCAAAATTCTGAGGAAAGTTGTTTTTCCAATCTCAGATTTCTTTAAACCAGGTGTGGGGTCATACACCTGTCATCCTAGCACTTGGGAGACTGAGATAAGAGGATGGCAGTTTGGAGGCCAGCCTCAGCAGCTTAGCGACACCCTGTTTCAAAAAAAAAAAAAATAAATAAAAACGGCTGGGGGTATAGCTTGGAGGCACAGTGCCCCTGGGTTCAATCTCTACAACAACAACACAAAAATTTTAATCACGTAAACTATTGGATAAAATGTGAGACTAGGTAAAACACTAAAGGTTTTTTTTTTTAGCCATATGTGGTTTCCCAAGTTCTTTTCTTAGTTCGTTTTCTTAGGAAGGTATTGGAGGATGTGCTTTATCAAAGGGAGGGAGGACGCCATCTGGAAGATGCCAGGAGCACCTATAAAGAGGAGGGAAGTGAAATCCCAGTGTTACACCTGAGTTCTAAGTATGGAAGCTTTAGTCTAGACTCAACAGAAAAGAAGGCCCTAAGCTGGGCGTGGTGGTGCACACTTGTAATCCCAGTACTTGGGAGGCTGAGACAGGAAGATCGCAGGTTAATGACCACCCTCAGCTACTTATTGAGACCCTCAGTGACTTAGTGAGACCCTGTTTCAAAAATAAAGAATAAAAATTGGGACTGGGGGTGTAGCTCAGAAGTAGACTGCACCTAGGCTCAACCCCTAGTACCGCCAAAGAGATAAAGATAGAGGTAGAGATAGAGATAGAGATAGAGGGGGAGGGAGGGAGGGAGGGAGGGAGAGAGAGAGAGAGAGGAGAGAAGAAGGAGGAGGAGGAGGAGGAGGAGGAGGAGAAGGAGGAGGAGGAGAAGGAGGAGGAGGAGAAGGAGAAGGAGAAGGAGAAGGAGAAGGAGAAGAAGAAGAAGAAGAAGAAGAAGAAGAAGAAGAAGAAGAAGAGGAAGGCGGCCCTAGAAGATAGTGCTTCAAGTAGAAATTAATAGACTACTCAAATATTTTGATTTGTGGAGAGGAGCTTTAGACAGTCAATGAAAAATATGAGTTGGTCATACGCATGTAGAAGACTAAGGATGTAGAAAAATAATCATTATTAACTCTAGGGAAATGTTGTATAAGAAAGGAAGACTAATCGTAGTCTATTATGTGGTTTGGCAGTGGTGCATTTCTAGTGGTGTGATAATGCAGTCTATCTGTGAGGAAGGAAGGGTGTCAGGAAGTTGGGGGGACATGGAGGGGGTCGGTGACCAGTACGACATCACCCCATAATGCAGAGATGGAAAAATTTAGATGTAGCATGCTGTTTAGTGTTATGGAGATGAATGCCCAAATTGGCTAAGAGAGTTGAAAGTGGTTGGCAAACGGGAAGAGAAGTTCTGTTTTTCTCTCCTTTGGAGAGAGAGAGTCCCCATATATGCCTTAAGAATTATTTGGCTTTTAAATGATATGCAGACATGACTCAAGTATGACAAAAGCATGTGGGGCATGGTGGTGCACACTTACAATTCTACTACTTGGGAGGCTGAGATAGGAGGATTGCCAATTCGAGAAGAGTCTTGGCTAGTAGTGAGACTCTCTTCAACCTAGTAAGACCCTGTTTCAAAGTAATAATAAAATAGAGCTTGGGGTGTAGTTTTGAGGTAGAATGCCCCTGGATTTGATCTCCAGTACCCAAAATAAACAGACAAATAAGTAAAAAGCATATGGTAGCAATGAGGGCCTAATGAGCATAATGCTAAAAATAATGTCTAGCATTCCTAGAAATTATATAATCTATTTTCTTTCATATTTGAGACAACTGAAGGCAGGCAAAAGTAATTTGTCTGGATACTTAGATCTATTAAGAGAATGGCCCAGCCCTGAATAACACTGTCTGTTCTTACTATTATACTGTTTTGTGAATTTCTGTGGAGAATGGATATGCCTGATTTTAGGAAAGATGGTCTGGTGCGTCCCTGAAGTGCCCCCAGGTGGTAGGGGATTGGCCACCAGCCTATGGTGTTTTGAGGAGGTGGTAGACCCTTTGTGAGGCAAGGCTTAGCGGGAGGAAGTTAGGTCTTTGGGGTGTCCCCAGTGACCACTGATGATTGAATCCACTGGTGATTGAACCCAGGGTCATCCTACCTTCCAGCTGATATCCCCCCACCACCAGTCTTTTATAGGAAGGAAAAAGTAAATGCTGAAAAAGTCTGGCATGCCATTGGCCAAAATAAGTCAGTTTTGCCGTTCCCTGGGTGGAGCTCCTGGTAGCTGAGTAGAATGCCCCTTGTCCTTATGATAGTGATGTGATATTTAACCTCACTTCTCATTCGGGTGGCTCTCTCATTGCTGTTGACCCTTGAGTTCTATCGAAAACAATTATTTTTGTGCATTTAAATAAGTATCTTTTCTGTCTACAGTCCTCCGTTCTACCAGCTGAGCTAGAGATCAGCCAAGCACAGAAGGAGAAGGTGTTTCCTCTAATATGCCCAAACTAGGAAACACAGAGGGTACCAGTGGGACTCCAGATAATGGAGGGGAAATACCAGCAAAGTTTGAATGGGAAGATAGGAGAGGAGGAAGGCTGATCTTGATTAATGAGGGTCTACATCTGAACATGTGTAAAATTATGAATATGACATGGTTAACCTGGACAACCATTGGTGGGAGGGGGGGGAGAGGGCACCAAATATAGTTTAAATGTATACCATTTATGTTCAATAAAAATTTTGTTTAAAATAAAAAAGGTAAATAAGTATCTTACTTTGCAGTCTCCAGTTACCTTTTCGTGGCAGCCATAGACACAAATGGATAAAGGATCACTGAAAAGTCATAAGGAGTTTAGAAAAAATTTCCCATTTGATAAGTGTCATAGAAGCCGTTGGCGAATAACTGATGGACAGCTCCATTCATGGACTTCTTTCACTCCCTCGTTAGAGAAAAACTTTGTGCCTGATGACATTTTTTAGGTGGAATTTTTTTTTTTGTTGTTGTACTTATAAATGAATGGGAAAAGGAACCATCTTAGGATAATAGGCAGAACGTAGCTTTTAAGATTGTTTCTCCTTTGGAATTTTATTGATAAGAAAGTATACCATATTCAATAAAAACCTGGTATGTTAGGAAGTCTGCCACAAATCATTTGTAGAAAATTAAGGGCAATGAAATTTCCTTTTGAAGTTTAAGTTTTAAAGTTCTTGTGTTCTCTTTTAATTAAGTAGACATTATTAAATTAAAAGTTTTAAAGAGAGCCATGAGTTGATGATTATTTAGGATATGTTCCAAACTCTCCAATATGGCTTACCAATGTAAGGACTCAGCTGGGCTATCAATTATAGCAGCCATGAACCACATATGGCCCTTTAAATTTGAATTTAAATTCACTAAGATTAAAATTCATATCCTTAATCGTACGAGGTATACTTTATTTTATTTTTGTTGAACCCAGGGGCATTCTACCTCTGAGCTATACCTCTGGCCCTATTTTATTTATGTATTTTTTGCAGTACTGGGACTTGAACCCCAGGCCTTGCACATGCTAGGGAAGTGCTGTACCACTGAGCTACATCCTCAGCTCCTTATTTTTAAGGTACTGGGGTTTGGAGCTCAGGGTCATTCTACCTTCAAGCGATACCTCCAGTACTTTATTTATTTATTTTTAACATTTATTTTGAAACAGAGTCTTACTAGGTTGATAAGACTCTCACTGTTTGCTGAGGCTATCCTCGAACCTGGGATCCTCCTGTCTCAGCCTCCCATGTACTGGGATTACCTGCGTGTGCTACCACACCTGGCTTACTAAGTATATTTCCAGTGCTCAGTAGCCACTTGTGGTCACTAGTGGTGGCCGTGCAAGTGCAGAAAGTTCCGTTGGACAGTGTTGGCTTAGAGACATTGAGAATAGGTAAAAAGATCTCTGTGACTTCCAGTTAGTTTTAGAGTGATACCTAATGGGTGTCCTTTCTCATTTCTTTCTTTCCTAACAAAGCTGTTAGCACACTGTGCTAAAATTAGTCCTGTTCTGTCAATACACACCGTGAAAGCAAGAGACAGGGCAGGGGCGAGCGGGGAGAAGGCTTATTGTACTCAATTGGGTTCAGAAAAATGGGAAATCTGAAAATATGCAATTAATGCTAAAAATGCCTAGTAAGTCCATAGCATCTGAGGTTTGAAAATGACCTTTGCATCTAATCAAGCCTTCTTATTTAACATGTCTTACGTAATTGCCGGCAATTTTGAGAAGAGAGGCTAAGTAATTTATGTCACGCAGCTAGTTGCTGGCCTTGTTACTCTTCAACCTCCTAGTTTACTGTTCTTTTCACTAAGCCAAGGTAACTCGTGAGAAGTTCCAGCAGCATCATTCTGCTGTACATTAGCTTTAGAGACAGAAGAAGCCAGCTGCGGTACAATTTACACACAGTCTCAGCTGTATTGTCCAAGACCGGAAGCTACCAATTATTCACTCATTCGTTCCTTTATTGATTTATTTTTGCAGTACTGGGGATGGAACCCAGGGGCATTTTACCTCTGAGCCATACCCCTGGCCCTATTTTTTATTCTTTATTTTGAAACAGGGTCTCACTGAGTTGTAAAGGGCCTACGTAGCTGAGGCTGACCGCAAACCGTGATCCTCCTGTCTCAGCCTCCCAAATGCTGGGATTACAAGGGTGTGCCACCATGCCCGGCCGAAGCTACCCTTTAAAAGAAGTCTTTATAAAAAAAATTTTGTTTGGTATGTGTTCTGAACTTTCTTTGTATGTCTTTGGGAAAAATTACTGCTTTAATTAATAGACACTTTTATCTTTGGTCTTGAAATTACATACTGTGTATCTGAAAATCAATAGGGGAGTTGGAGGTGGAGGTCAGAGGCAGAATGTTCTCAGTGAACATGTAAGGCCCTGTGTTAATTCCCCAGGATCTCTCTCTCTCTCTCTCTCTCTCTCTCTCTCTCTCACACACACACACACACACACACACACACACTCAAACGGAAATGCACTTCCTTTTAAAAATAGCCTTTTTGGGGATTAAGGTATTGTTATTAGGAATGGTATGTGCTTTTAAAAATAGCCTGTTTCGTGTTTTACCCCCCAAATGCTGAGGATGGAACTCTGGGGTCTCATTCATGCCAGACAAGTGCTCTCTCAGTGGGCCACGCCCTCACCCCAAAATACCCTGCTTTATTTTGCAAAGCCTAATGGATTGATGCTCACCAGTGAGACTCGTGTCCCCCCTCCCCATGTCCCCCCCATCCCACTTAAAGCAAATAGATTTTAAAAAAGAAAAGCAAATAGCATTTCTGAGAAGTGGCTTGTCATTCTCGTATTTAATTTGTTTCCCCCAGAATTGTCTATTTCTGTAGTTCCATTAGGTGCCGAGAGCTAGCCTTAGAAAGTGAAGTAATTTATTCTAGCAACTGCGACTGCATGCTGTAAAAAGATTGCGTTTTATTAGCATTATTTCTGCAGTGTACCGTTGATCACAACATCCAGACGTTTCTAGAACGTGTGTCCTTCGATCCTTCTTCATTCTCCTCCTTCTGACCCGGGCCTGAGCTTCCCTGCGTCTTGGTCAGTCCGTCTATCTGGCCCTGGGCAACCAGGTGGGTGCCCACTTCCGGCAATGACGTCATAGTGACCACGCCCCTGCATAATGATTGGCAGCTCTGGCCCTCAGTTTGTAGACCTTTCTTCTCAAGGGGCTCAGCCAGACTCTCTGCACCCCCAAACCTTTCTTCAAATCTCCCCTCCCGCCTCGACCGACATCATCTAAAAAATCCTCACCCTTCCTCTTGCTCCAATCTTTCCTCTTTTTTCCCCCGAGTGATCACTTTCTTTTATCTTTATTTTTTTTAAGTTTTTATTTATTTATTTTTGTGTGTGTTACTGGGGATTGAATCCAGGGGGATTCTACTTCCGAGCTAACACCCCCAGTCCTTTTTATTTTATTTTTTTTTAATTTGAAACAGTTTCTCACTGAATTGCTCAGGCTGTTCTCCATCCTGTGATCCTCCTGTCTTAGCCTCCCAAGTACTGGGATTGTAGGCATGCACCGCCACGCCTGGCTCCGTGTCCTCTATTTTAATAGTCTGAGAACCTGTCTCTCTGTTCAATCGGCTCCTTTATTTGAGGTTGTTTTTACCTAAGCTTTTGCAAACAGTCCAACCAGTTGACCACCTGGGATATGAGATAATTTTAGTCTTTGAATTAAGAAAAAAGTAAGTCCAGTTTCCATTTAGTTTCAACTCATTTCTGTATATGCCATATTTTTTACAGTTTTAAATACAGGTTTCTTAGGGTTGATGTCCAATGCACTAATGAAAGTATATTGAAAAAAAAGCTGGAGGTGTATATAGCTCAGAGGTAGAATTTCCCTGGGTTTAATCTATAGCACGCACACACACACACACACGCACGTTATTTTTGTGCTGTATACATAAAATGAATATTTTATCCTTTCAACTTCTAATACTGTTTCAGTATTTTTTTTTTTTTTTTTTTTTTTTTTTTTGGTGGTACTGGAGTTCCTGGAAACCCTTCTACCTCTGGGTTACACTCCCAGACCTATTTTTTTAATATAATTTTATTTGGAAACAGGGTCTCTTAAGCCAGCAAGACTGGCTTCGAACCTGTGCAATCCTCCTGTCTCTGCCTCCCAAGCACGGGGATTACAAGCGAAACTACTGAGCGGGCGTGGTGGCGCACGCTTCTAATCCCAGAATTTGGGAGGCTGAGACAGGTGGATCACAGTTTGTGGATAGCTTCAGCTGCTTAGTGAGGTCATCCGCAACTCAGTGAAACCCTGTTTCAAAATAAAGAATAAAAAATAGGGCTGGGGGGTGTAGCTCGAAGGTAGAATGCCCCTGGGTTCCACCCTCAGTACTGCAAAAAAAAAAAAAAATTAAGTTCAAGTATAAATTAAAAAGCAATTTGTTTAAACATGCTTTCTCTATTGTACCCCGCACAACACTGAGTGTAGATGGATCTTTAAGCATGGAGTTACCTGTCTTTTATGTGACTTTTATACAAAATAAAGGAACCGTTTTGTATCTTTCCCTCTGCCTTTTTACTAATAGATCTCACATTTCCTGGGACAGCTCTGTTTTAAATTATTAGTGACGTGGCTGTTAACTTCTCCTTAGACCATCTGCCCTCATTTTTGCTTCAGAAAAAATATGGAAAGCCCCCGTCTCTGAGAGAACACAGAGTGATGGATAATCCAGTTGTTTACAGGTGCCTGGCATCTCTGCCTGTCACTCCAATTGCTTATTTATGAGCTTCTCTTTGTGGAACCAAGATGCTGCGCTGCTGTCTAATGAACCAGTCAAAGCAATTTTATAATTCCTATTCCCAAACAGGTCTTTTCTTTATGTTTTGATGGAGACGTGGCCTTGGATCCTCCCCACGGGGTCTGGTGTAGTAGTTTATAGACAACAGGTAGATAATTAAATACGCAGCGAGCTAAGTCCAGAGGTGCTGGGTACCTGCCCCTTTCTCCTCTCTGCCTGGCTGCTTCTGGCTTGGGTTTTTGCCCTTTCCCCAGATGCGGTGCAAGGGATTAACACTCTTTTATGGGCCTTTGGTATTCAAAAAACCCTCAAAAATGGTTTTTAGGAACTAAGCCCCAAAGTGTGTGTGTGTGTGTGTGTGTGTGTGTGTGTGTGTGTGTGTGTGTGAGATTGGGGCGATGCTTTTTTTTTTTTGGTGGTTCTGGGGGTGGAAACCAGAGGCTTTCTATTTCCACTTCTGAACTATACTCCCAGACCTATTTTATATATATTTTTTATTTGGAAACAGGGCCTCACTAAGTTGCTGAGAGCCTAAATAAGTAGCTGAGACTGGCTTCGAACCTGTGCGATCCTCCTGTCTCAGCCTCCCAAGCGCGGGGATTACAAGTGTGTGCCAATTTCAGGTTCTATTTGTTGGTAAACAATCCATCCAGCGAGTCATCCTAAGGACTTCGAGGAAACTGATGGTTCTGCTGTGGTGGGCCCTTGTTGGCATTGTGTAGAGAGGTCCTCGTCAGTTTTTATTCCCGATATTTTTCAACATTAAAGTTCTCCATATTGCATTGCATTCTACATGTTATTATCAGTTGGTCGCAACTCTGCCAGGATGATATTACGATTGAAGTTCTTGGAAGTAAGTTAATATAATAATATAAAATATAATGACTATAAATTGCCTCTTGACTTTTTTTTTTTTTTTTTTTGGTCCCTTTTAGATAATTCTTCCTGCAGGATGAAATAAGGAGAGAGGATACTTCCTGGTCAAACATGGAGAGCAGTTTGCCAGCTTCCAAGATGCAGGAGCCCTCGTCCTCATCCCTGGAGGAGCGCGCCGGCTCGGCTAACGGTAGCGCTGACCTTGACTCAGGTGGGCCTGACTCACTCTGGCCTGCTGGCTTTATGATGGATTGACCAATGTCTTCCTGAAATGTCCAGAAAATGGGGGGGGGGTGATATTTCTAGACCTTGCCTACTACCTATTCTTGGGATCGATCTGTTTTTCTTTCTTTCCTTTTTAATCCTGGGGATTGAACCCCAAAACATTTTATCTTCAAGTTACACCCCCAGCTGTCTCTATTCTTTGTTTTGAAACAGGGTCTTGCTAGGTTGATGAGAGTCTCAGTATTGCTGCTGAGGCTGCCCTCGAACCTGTGTCCTTCTGTCTTAGCCTCCTAAGTATTAAGATTATTAGCAATCGCCACCATGCCTAGTTTTGTTCCTGAGATTTTCTGTCCTGTTTCAAAGGATATAGCATCTTATAGATAACTCTAGTCATGGAATGGCCTGTAGTATATCATCCACACACATCAGGATTCCCAAGGATATAGCTACATATATGCAAACTATTCTAGACAGTACAAGCTAAGTTATAGTGAAGTGATCCGTCACTTGTAAATCTTAGTGGTTAAAGTGAGTAATCTATCTTTCTTTCTTTCTTTCTTTCTTTCTTTCTTTCTTTCTTTCTTTCTTTCCTTCTTCTTTCTTTCTTTCTTTCTTTCTTTCTTTCTTTCTTTCTTTCTTTCTTTCTCTTCCTCTTTCTTTCGCTTTCGCTTTCTCTTTCTCTTTCTGCAGTATTGGGGATGGAACCCAGGGCATTCTACCTCTGAGCTATACCCCCAGACCTATTTTTAAAATTATTTATTTTGAAACAGGGTCTCACTCAGTTGCAGAAGGCCTCACTAAGTAGCTAAGGCTGTCCTTGAACTGCGATCCTCCTGTCTCAGCCTTCCAAGTGCTGGGATCACAGGCATGCATCACCATGCCCGGCTAGCCAGGCTTTCAAAATCATCATACTATCTCTGAAAAATCCACCTGCTCACTGGACACCATGCTACAGGGCTGCGCCTCAGTATGGTGCCCAGGTTGGTCATGAGAGCAAATCAGGGCTGGAGGTGTTGAACCATCGGCTCATTGCACTACCTTAGGAGGGACAAGTGCCATTTTTACTCAGAACCTGTTGACTGGAACTTGGTTATATATTCTTCGTGCTGCAAGGCAGGCTGGGAAGTAGAATTCTCTCCCATGTGCCACAGAGAGACAGAAGGACCGGATCTGCCCAAACTTTGGGTGCTAGTGACCTGAGATGCTCTCTAAAAATGTCGAAAAGTTTCAGAAAAGTGGATGATGTGAAAAAAATTTAAGGCCACGTGATTTTGTGGTATTACTCCCTTCAAGAGGATCTGATAAAACAAATCAAAAACCAAACACACAAAAGCCCTTGATTAGATTTTAATAATGAATGAATTCATAAATGTGTCTTTTCCTAAATATTTATATAACAAAGAGTTTATTTAGATAAACTACTTTTTTTTTAAAAAAAGGATTGCATTATTTATACAGAACAGCAAATTAAATAAGGACAACTTAGCTCTCTGATTCACACACGGTTTGCATTGCTGAATTCATGTAAAAAGCAGCACTCATTAGCTCAGCGGAAGATTCATCCAGTCCCTAAAGAAGTTACCAAGTTTATCTTCATGGTTTGATCAGACGGGCCAATGGCAGAATTACAGATTGCTTAATATCACTGAATTTACTAAGTTTTTAAAATTGTGTCTTTGTCTTAAAAAAAAAAATCTGGAAGCCCCGGAAATAACTGAATGCATTAATAGGATGAAAGATACTAGCTGTCATTTCAGAATTGATTCAGTTGGCTCCCTTTCAGGTCCTCTACAAAGAAAGTCTGAGTAAAAAAAAAATTCTTTCGCAGATAGAGGCGAATGATTCATGGTTCCCCAGCGAAAATCTGGAGATTGTCTTCTGAGAAGACATTGTGCCATAGGCTGAAGGTTCATCGTAGCGATTCTGCTTTTGTTTAAGTCCAGTTATGCCTTTTGTAGTCTTATGCTTGCTGAGTGAGGTTCTCCAGCTTTTGCCGTAATTTTTGTAGCAAATCACCCGCGCACATCAGCGTCTATTACGGTGTCATTTTCAGCTTAAGTGTGTTTGGAAAACTTCTTAAAAGCCAACGATGTATTGGCTTTTCATTTTCCTGCAGCTGCAGTATATCTATCCAGCTTAAGTAGATGCTGAAACTCATTAATGATAATCTTCTGTCAGGAAATTATTCACCCTGACATTTCCTTGAACATGGTTTGGTGCGCCGGAAGTCTGGGAGTGAGGATGGAATCATTGGCGGGGAGGAGGATTCCATGCTAAACAATCATACCTACTTACTTCCTGACTTCTTGTATGGTAGATGGCCTAAATCATACAAGATGTTCAGATCTTTAACAGAAACAGCATTTGTAAATAACTTTAAATTATCTTTACATACTACAGACAGTGGCCCAGGTTCCTCCCCTTCCCCATATGGCGGACCCGTCTCTTCCATTTGGGATTCCACGTGTACTTGTTTAGTAAGGAAACTTTCAGATGATGCTATAGGTTTTTTTCCCCTCCTTGGTACTGGAGATCGAATCCAGGGACATTCTGCTTCCAGCCTAAATCCCCACCCCTTTTTGTTTTGAAACAGGGTCTTATTAAGTCTCCCTAGGGTGCTGACTTTGCCCCTGAATCTACAACCCTCCTGTCTCAGCCTCCTCACTACTGGGATTGCAGGCATGTGCCACCTTGCCCAGCAATGCTATCAATTTCAAGCGGGGTCAGGGTCTAAAACTGTGGAGAGGGCAAAGGCTGAATTCAATCTAGAAAGCCAAGTCTAGTTTTGAGCATTTAAATTTCTAGTTTGGTGGTACTGCGGGTGGAACCCAGGGGCTTTCTACCTCCGGGCTATACTCCCAGACCTATTTTCTATTTTATTTGGAAACAGGGTCTCACTGAGTTGCTGAGAGCCTCACTAAGTAGCTGAGTCTGGCTTCGAACCTGTGCGATCCTCCTGTCTCAGCCTCCCAAGCCCTGGGATTATAAGCGTGCGTCACCACGCCGGGCTCTATTCTTTATTTTTAAACAGGGTCTTTCTAGTGAGGCGGAAGGCTTCACTAAGTAGCTGAGGCTGGCTGTGAACAGGGACAGGAGACAAGTTCAGGGAAGGATCTGGGTTGTACCTTGTCCCACAGGTGTTGGGAGGTCGGGATTCCCACTGATTTAGCTCAGCACGGGACCCCCAGAGTTTCAGAGCACCAGCTCCAGAGCTTCGGGGCACCTGAGATTAAATCGTGATGCCAACACACCACCCAAGTGGCTTCGCCTTCTTGTCCAGTTTCCTCATTTATAAAATATAAAATATAAAAGCAGCCACTGCAGGCTGGGTGTAGTGGTGATTCTGCAATCCCCGTACTTGGGAGGGTGAGATAGGAGGATCGCAGGTTCAAGGTCAGCCTCAGCAGTATAGGAGACTTTGAGCAACTTGGTGAGATCCTGTTTCAAAATGAAAAATAAAACAGGGCTGGGGTGTGGCTCAGAGATAGGATACCCCTGGGTTCAATCCCCAGTGCTCCAGACAGACACACACAGACTTACACACACATGTAACAATAATGATGATGATGGTGATGATGGTAAAGTAGCCATGTCACAGGATGTTAAAGGATTGATCTAACATGTGTAAAGGACTCAAAATTTTGAGTGCCTGCACGCAGTTAAAACTCATGCTCCTACAGCTAACCTCTCTCATTCACAAGTCAATTTAGAACTCACTGAAGAATATCGAATGTGCTTTCTCTTGGACGTCCAGTCCATAAATCTCATCTGAGATTTTTTTTCTCCCCAGGAGAAGACGATCAACACTGAAACTCTTTCCAACATGTTTCAGGGGGTCTCAGAACCACACATCACCACCAGTGATTCTAGAACTGAAAACATTTCATGTACTAACAGTTAGAAAATAGAATAAATGGGGCTAGGGGTATAGCTCAGTGTGGTACATTATTTGCCTAGTATGCCAGGGTTCGATTCCCAGCGCTGCAAGAAATAAACAACTTGTAGAATCAAACTTGACTCTGTTGTTAATAGTTTAAATGCTTGCCAGGCGTGGTGCATGCTTGTAATCTCAGTACTTGGGAGGCTGAAACAGGAGAATCACAGCTTCGCATCCAGCCTCAGCTACTTAGTGAGGCCCTCCACAAGTTAGTCTCTGTTTCAAAATAAAGAATAATAAAAAAAAGGGTGGGGTATAACCTGGAGGTAGAATGCTCCTGGATTCAATCCTCAGTTACAAAAAATAAAATAAAACATATGCTTGTAATCCCAGTACTTGGGAAGCTAAGAGAGGAGGATCACACAGGTTCGAAGCCAGCCTCAGCTACTGAATGAGGCTCTCAGCAACTTAGAGACCCTGTTTCCAAATAAAATATAAAATAGGTCTAGGAGTATAGCCCGGAGGTTCCATCCCCAGTACCACCAAAAAAAAAAAAAAAAAAAAAAAAAAAAGAATAAAAAATAGGGCTGGGGGTATAGGTATATGCTTGCAATCCTAGTGCTTGGAAAACTGAGACAGGAGGATCATAGGTTCAACACCAGCCTCAGCAACATTGTGAGACCTGTTTCCAAATAAAAAATAAAATAGGGCTGGGGATGTAGCTCAGAAGTAGAATGCCCTGGGGTTCAATTCCCATGCGTGCGCACACATATGCACATGAATGCAAAAGCTAACCTGGTTGGCCAGGCGTGGTGGCACAGGCTTGTAATCCCCGTGCTTGGGAGGCTGAGACAGGAGGATCGCACGGGTTCGAAGCCAGCCTCAGCAACTTAGTGAGGCTCTCAGCAACTTAGTGAGACCCTGTTTCCAAATAAAATATTAAAAAAAAAAGGTCTGGGAGTATAGCCTGGAGGTAGAAAGCCTCTGGGTTCCACCCCCAGTACCACCAAAAAAAAAAAAAAAAAAAAAAGCTAACCTGGTTGTCTCGGGGTGCTTTTCTCTATTGCTGGGTTCTCCTCACCCCGCATCCCGGGTACATTGATTCTTTGCGGTGATGATCCTTCTGTGGGAAAACTTCAGCTAAAAACACATACACTCTGTGCCCCACTGGCAGTTTCATTTTTCAAAATTTTAATTTTATCTTCTGGCTTCTTTTCCTAAGGAAAGTTCAAATCCTAGTTGAGAATCAGTAACCGACACTCCTGTCCTGTAAGTGCTTCAGGCACAAAATGAAAATTCCTCTTCCTAGCCGGGCGTGGTGGTGCATGCCTGGGATCCCAGTGCTTGGGAGGCTGAGACAGGAGGATCACAGGTTCGAGGACAGCTGCAGCATCTTAGCGAGTACCTCAGCCACTTAGCGAGATCCTGTTTCAAAATAAAATGATAAAGTGGGACTGGGAGTGTTGATCAGAGATGGAACGCCCCTGGGGTCAATCTTCAGTACCACCACTACCAAAAGAAAATTCTCTTTATCCTAAGAACACTGAACCTGTTACTGGAATAACAGGGAGAAGAAAGACCTCAGGCACCTTGGGCCTCCCTTGTGGACAGGTGGACAGGTGGACAGCGTCATCCCAGGGGCATGAGGAACAGAGTGTTCCAGAAACCCCACCCCGCCCCGCTGGGGCTCCAGGCATCTTCAGTGTGATTAAAAGCGAGCAGAACAATATGCCGACATGGTAATAAATAGATCTCCACATTGATGACGTCTGCAGGTACCGTGTTGCTGAGACATCTAGACCCCGCCAGGTTCTGAGCAGAAAGAACTGTGCTGGAAATATTTGCTTGAGTCTTTTCCCCACTTTATCAGGGGATTAGATGAACTGGGGCCCAGGCCCTTCTCTTTGGAAAGAAAAGGTGTCTCTCTCTCTATATATATAGTACTGGGGATGGAACCCAAGGGCATTCTACCTCCAAGCTACACCCCTAGCCCTATCTTTTATTCTTTACTTTGAAACAGGGTCTCACTGAGTTGCAGAGGGCCTCACTAAGTAGCCGAGGCTGCCCTCGAACCGAGATCCTCCTATCTCAGCCTCCTGAATGCTGGGATTACAAGCCTGAGCCACCATGCCTGGAAGGAGTCATTATTATTAGAAAGACTTAGGACTTAGACTTTTTGCTGAGAAGATGTAGTTCTGTGTGACTGGACGGTATTGCCCCTTCCCATCCCAGTTTTCGTCTAGTTCTCGTTTGAATAGTCCCTGCTTCTCATGGGGAAGATGATTTTTCTTTTCTTTTTCTTCCCTTCCCCTAGAAAAATTATGGCTGTTGGGCTAATCTGGATAGTAATGAGGACCTTCATGTTCCGAAGAAGGTCCCTGGCTGCAGGGGAACCTCGTGTTGTGACCTCAGGTCTAGGGTGGACAGGCAGCCTCTGTTCTTATTTTCAACTAAAATTGCTCCATTTTCTACCCCCTTAATAGTATAAACTATCAGTATTTAAAGTGAGAAAGATTTGCTGGGCGTCGTGGCTGTAATACTTGGGAGATGGAGAATGGAGGATGGCAGGTTCAAGGCCAGCCTTGGCAATTGGGTGAGACCGTCAGCAACTTGGAGAAACCCTGTTTCAAAATAAAAAATAAAAAGGAATGGGGGCTGTAGTTCCTGAGTTCAATCCTTAGTACCCCCCACCTCGTCCCTAAAAGTAAGAAAGATTTAATGTCTTTTTCATGTCTATTTCCACATTAATTTTTTTTGACCATAAGAAGGTCCTTGGTAAGATTTTTTTTTAATTCACAATCTATTAATTCTCAGTTCTCTTATTGGGTAGTGGTTATGGGTTTTAATGTTCAGCATTGCAAAAGTCAGCTTCATTTCAGGTTATAAAATTGTACAAACCCGCTGGGCGTGGTGGCGCACGCTTGTAATCCCCGTGCTTGGGAGGTAGAGACAGGAGGATCATGCAGGTTCGAAGCCAGCCTCGCTGGCTTAAGAGACCCTGTTTCCAAATAAATAAAAAATATAAAATAAGTCTGTGCGTGTAGCCCAGAGGTAGAAGGGCTTCCAGGAACCCCAGTACCACCAAAAAAAAAAATTTTTTTTTACAAACCCCAAGATTTTATTACTTAAGAAAAAGATGTATGGGCTGTTGGTGGATTGCTTTTTCCACTCTAACGTCTGTCTTCCAGCTTCTCATAAGCTATCCCTTTTATGTTTATTACGGAATATTCTGGTCCCATGCAAAGTTTTCTGTTTTCTAATACGGGGTCGTCACTAATGAAACGCCTGTTCTCTTTTTAAATTGTGAAACTTTCTTAATGGCTTTTCATAGTCCATGCTCATGACATCAGGGCGGGGGGAGCTCTCCCACCGGCTCATTTACGGTGGAGGGAGATTGTCAGAGTTTCCTTGAGAAAATGTTTATGGGTTTAAGAGGTTTATGAATCAGCTGTAAATATTTGCTCGGGGTTTATGAGCCCTCTCCTCATAAACATCGCGTGTTTATCTGCTGCTCATTGAAATGTCTTTAGAGAACCAGCCGCTTGGGGTGCGCAGGCCCGACCAAGGGTTGAGCGTGATGGAATTTAAAAGGTCGTGTTATGAGTGACCCTGAATTTTATATATGACTTTATGGTTGAAACAGCATGGTTAAAGTCACCAGTGCTAGGCATGAAGTTTTTATTTTTCAATCCTATTCTAGGCTTGACTTTTGGGGTGCTTTATAAAGTGTTTCCTTTGGGCCAGCAGAGAGTGGCAGAGCTTGCTGGTTTTCTGACTCCACCAGGCAGGCACTCTGGGGGCCGTTTGTCTGTCTGTCTGACCTCTCCATCAACTCAATTGAATTCCTGAGTGAGGTCCCAAAATACATTATAAAACCAGCTGGTTGTAATGGGGGAGGGACCGGAAATGTAGTTTGTAATGAATTAAAATTTGGTAAAAGCAGACTGGGCCTGGTGGTGCAAGCCTCTGTAACCACAGGACTCGGGAGGCTGAGACAGGAATACGACAGATTCACGGACAGCCTCAGCAACGTAGTGAGACTCTCAACCTCGTGAGCTAGGTTTCAAAAACAAACAATGATACTATAAAAGGGCTGGAGGTATAGTGCAGAGATAGAATATTCCTGGATTCAATTCTCAGTATCACCAAAAAAAAAAAAAAAAAAAAAAAAAAGAAGCAGCAGCAGATATATTTGGTAAAGTCCTAGCAGCACAGGTTATTCTTTACCCTAGATAAGACTGACATTCTGCTTTTATTTCTTTCCAGGAGAAGAAAGTTCAAGCATAGAGGACATCGATTTTAACTGGGGAGAGTATTTGGAAGAGACCGGTGCTAGGGCGGCTCCTCACACATCCTTCAAACATGTACGTCAAAAGCTCGTTTTCTATGACTTGTGGGTGAAGCCCAAGAACCAATTGGAAGAAAGGAAAGGAAAGGGAAGAGGACATTCACTCACAATTTCTTTTTTATTTCTTTTTTTTGTGTGGTATCGGAGATTGAACCCAGGCGCATTCTACCTCCAAGCCACACCCCCAGCTCTAGTTTATTTTTCTTTTGAAACAGGATCTCACTAAGTTGATGAGAGTCTCACTACTTGTTGAGGCTGTTCTCGAACCTGTGGTCCTCCTGTCTCAGCCTCCCAGTACTGGGATCCCAGGTGTGCATCACCATGCCTGGCTTGAGCCGCAATTTCTTAGGAACAGGAGGGGTTGTGGAAGTTGGTTTGGTTCTTATAGCTACAGATAAATTGGACCGCAGGTGAGGCTGATTCCATTATACACAGAGTTAGCTGCTCAGGCAAGATGATGTTCTCGGAAAGACTCCTCCTAGGTGTAGTAGCTGGATGTTTTTATCATGAACTGATGTTTTGATTTTGAAGGGACGCAGGAAAGTTTGAGTCATTTGTGGGCAGGTGAATCAGAAGAGAGGAATGACCATACATATACTCTGAAAGCATTTAGATCTTAAAAAAAACATCATTCTGATCAATGGTATTTTTTTTGAGTGATGCAAACAGCATGCTCAGCAGAGGACAAGTCACAGAAAAATAAAAATAAAAATTGAGTTCCTATCAGATTTTTGCTTAGGTGCGAGATAACTGTGACGATATCATTAGCAAAGACAGGGGAAATATTCCAAGACCCATGCTCTTAGGCCCGAAGATTGCTTTAGTGAATGAAAACTTAACTCTGAGAAATAACTCGCTCACCTTACCTCCTGCCAAGAGGCTATCCAGAGCAAAGGTCTAGGCTGAGTTTCATAAGCAAATTAAGATAATTAAAAAACTTTTTTTTTAGTACCAGGGATTGAACTCAGGGGCATTCTACCTCTGAGTTATACCCCAAGCTCTATTTTCTTTTTTTATTTTCACACAGGGTCTTGCTAAGTTGCTGAGGGCCTTGCTAAACTGCTGAGGCTGGCCACGAACCTGCAATCCTTCTGCCTCATCCTCTCAAGTACTGGGTTTACAGGTGTATGACACCGTCCATTTCACTCACAGAGGAGTGTCCTGAAGGCTGGTGTCTGTCCTTCAGGAAGTCGACTTCCCCCGACCACTACTAAAAGAAAAGTACTATTGGATGAATAATATAAGATTCCACTGTCTCTTTTAAGTACGCGCTGCTTATGGACGGAATGACCAATATGTCAGCTTTGGAATGCTGACACCCAGCAGGCTGGATGGCTCTTTTTTGTGGGGGAGAAGGGAGGGTTGTAAATGTCAATATAGTATAACCCTTAATTAAAAAAAAAAGAAAGGAAAACAGTAAATCCGTTTTCTATGTTGGCATTTTTTGTGTGCAGTAGCCACTATCACGTGGAATTACTGGGTACTTGATAAGTCTGTTGCCCAAATTGAGGTATGTTCTGTGTGTAGGACACAATACCAAGTTTGGGAGGGTTCATTCAAAAAGAAGAATGTCTCATTTTTATTTTTATATTAGTTATTATTAGTTGTATATTAAAATGATAATGTGTTGGGTATAGTGGATAAAATAAAATATCATTGAAATTAATTTTTCTTTTTTTTAATGTGGCACCTAGAAAATTTAGCATTATACTTGTGGCAAGCATTAGGCATTTTATTTCTTTATCTTTTTTTTTTCCTTTTTGTGGTACTGGGGATTGAACTGAGGCATTTTATCTCTGAGCTACATCCCCAGTCCTACTTTTTTTTTTAAATTTTGAAACAGGGTCTCACTAAGTTGCTAAAGGGACTTGGTACATTGCTGAGAATGGTCTTTAACCTGTGATTCTCCCGTCTCAGCCTCCTAAGAACTGGTATTTACAGGGTGTACCACCACACTTGGCTCATTTTATTTAATTTTGCAATACTATGGATGGAACCCAGGGGCTTTCTACCACTAAGCTACACCCCCAGCCCTATTTTTAATCTTTATTTTGAAACAGGGTCTCACTGAGTTGCAAAGGGCCTCAGTAAATAGCTGAGTCTGTCCACAAACCGTGATCCTTCTGTCTCAGCCTCCCAGATGCTGGGATTAAAAGTGTGTACCACCACACCTGGCCATTTTATTTCTTATAGACAAATGCATGCCTGTTTTAGAGCATTAATACTACCTTAAAGTCCTCTATTTTATTTTATCTCATTTTTGGGGGGTACTGGGGATTGAACCCAGGGGAGTTCTACTGCTGACTTATACCTCTGCCTTACTTTATTTTTCTGAAACAGGGCTTCACTAAGTGGCTGAGGGCCTCCCTAAGTGGTTGAGGCTGTCTTTGAATCTACAATCCTCTTTTCTCAGCCTCCCAAGTACTGGGATTACCGGCATGCTCTACCACGCCCAGCTGTGGTCTCTTTTAAAGTAGCCCTTGAAATCTTTTAGAGGTATGTATCTGATGTAATAGTGGGTTTTCCTTCTATTTTTTTTCCCCTCTCTTTGATTCCTTAAGGTTGAAATCAGCATTCAGAGCAACTTCCAGCCGGGAATGAAGTTGGAGGTGGCCAATAAGAACAACCCGGACACGTACTGGGTGGCCACGATCATCACCACCTGCGGCCAGCTGCTCCTTCTGCGCTACTGCGGTTACGGGGAGGACCGCAGGGCCGACTTCTGGTGCGACGTGGTCATAGCGGACCTGCACCCCGTGGGGTGGTGCACACAGAACAACAAGGTGTTGATGCCCCCGGATGGTGAGCCCACACATTGAAGGTTTCGGTTTACAGGTGATCGCTTTTCAGGATGCCTGCAGCCACTGTGGGGCAAAGAGAATTTTGTAAATATTCCTGAATGGAGCGCTTCTGGCTCTTTAAAAGTTGCTACCTGGCCTTCCTTAGCTGGAGGGCAGTTGGGCCTGGGGAAGCGGGTATGTTTGACAGGTCAGAGCTGGTCCTGATGGTGAGCCAGGTGTGCCCTTTGGGAGGTGAAGGTCTTAGAACTTAATCCTCAGATTGCTTTTGGAAGGTAGAGCAGGAAGGCTAAAGGATGCTGGGATTGAGGTCTTCCCGGGTGATTGGCTGTGTTGCTTTTCTTTCGTTTCTGAGAGTTGATAGGTTGAACAGGACTGTAGAGCCTTCTCTCATTTTTAATCTGTTTTGCTGTGGGGAGACTGAGGTTGAGAAGCATTTCAAACACTAAACAGATGAGGACAAATGCCGTCACTCAAGAGAATGGTCAAGCCAGGCGTGGTGGTGCACGCCTGTGATCCCAGCATTCAGGAGGCTGAGACAGGAGGATCTGGGTTCGCAGCCAGCCTCAACTACTTAGTGAGACCCTGTTTCAAAATAAAGAATAAAAAATAAGGCTGGGGGTGTAGCTCGGAGGTAGGATGCCCCCCTGGGTTCTATCCCTAGTACCGCAAAAATAAAAGAATGGTCAGAGCTCAGAGAGGAAAAATCAGTTCAGTTGTTACAGATCTGCGCTTCTCTGCTGGGGCGTTTCAGCCCCCAGGGGCATCTGGCAACGGCTGGAAATGTGCTTGGTGCGTCCCTGGAGGGAGGGACCTGCTACGGACCGACACCTAGACAGGTAAGACCAGAGAGGCAGCTGAACCTCCTGTAGCGCTCAGGGTGGCTCTGCCCCTAAGAAGCGGCCCCGCTGGCTGTAGTGCTGAGGCTGAATATCTTGCTGAGAAAGAATGGCCGCATGTTACAAAGACATTCAAGAAACTCGTCTGCTCTCGTAAGTGGGATTGCTGGGTTCAGCCACAAATCGGACTCTCAGTGCTGTCGTAGGTGGTCCTGGCAGCCGTGGTTCTTGAAGCCCTTTCATTCTCCCTCTCTCCAGGTGTGTCGTGTCCTTTTTGTACCCACTGCCTGTTTTTTATTTTTGCTTTATTTTTTGAAATGACATGTAATGGGTTTAGAGGTAGCCATGGTATTAGCAGTGGCCATAGCCTTGCAAAACATTGGAATTTTATCTTCTTTTTTTTGGGGGGGGGTCGTAATCCATTGCTTTTCTGATTGGGAAGAATGATCTGGTTTTGTTTTTCTTACTACTTTTGTTATGCATAATTGATATCCTGTTAGGGAGGGAAAGTATGGTGTCATGCTTGGGGAATGCTTCTCGCAATTAGCCCCGGCCCCAAATGGTCATAAATGACATTACTTTAGATCTGGCTTTGAATTCAAACTGACGTTGAGGTGAGAAGATCCAATGACTTATTTTCCTTTTTTTTTTTTTTTTTTTTTTGGTGATGTGCTGGGGATGGAACCCAGGGGCCTTCTACTTCTGAGTAAACCCCCCCAGCCCTATTTTTAACATTTATTTATTTATGAATGATACTGGGGATGGAATCCAGGAGCACACTACCTCTGAGCTACACCTCCAGCCCTATTTTTTATTCTTTATTTTGAAACAGGGTCTCACCGAGTTGCAAAGGGCCTCACTAAGTAGCTGAGGCGGTCCGCAAACCGCAATCCCTCTGTCTCAGCCTCCCGAATGCTGGGATTACAAACGTGTGCCACCACGCCTGGATTCTATTTATTTAATTATTTAACTTTTCTATGATTTAGTCATAGATTGAGGATTTAATCTTTCCATTATTTCTGATCGGCCATAGAATAAATCAGTCCTGTTGATGAGTTGTACCGATGTGGTCCTGGGAAGCTATCCAGTGTCTTTAGAGAATTAGAGACCAATCCTCTTCTCCCAGCTCTGCATAGAGATGCTAGGTAGATTTGCCCTCATGCACTCAGGGATGACACACAGATGTGGGTTCATTCTGGTGTGGTGTAGACATACTTGGGGCAGCCAAAGAAGGAGAGTCTAGAGGAGGACCTTGGAGAGGGGACTGAAGGTCAGGCTGGACCCCTGGCTGCAGCCCTGCTGTGTCCTGTTTTTGTTGCTGAGACTTTTATCACCTTATTCCTGACTCTGAAAGTCTGGAACTTGAGTACCAAGTGCCCTTGGGAAGGATGTAAGATGGTTGTACTTTATAATAGCCGCTCTAAAGACTAGTTTTAGAGAGACATTCCATGGTATTGAATGTTAAGTCTCTAAGAGCTCATGGGCTCATTTGATGAAAATTCATGCTGTTGCTGGAGAGAAGAGGCATAGTTTATTCATCAGCTATTCTCTCTCCCATGGAAGAAAAATGTCACAGGAGCCACGGTCTTAGAAACACCATCAGATGTGTTTCCTATGGACTGTGCTGTTAGCCAAGACACAGGTGTCTGTCAAATGACAGGATCAGAATGAAAAAATGGGAAAAATTCTGTGAATTGGAAAACTTTTAATGTGACTGAAAGATTTGATGTCAGGTCAAACAATAACAAGTTATGTTAACTTGATTCCTTCAGTGGTGTGTGTGTGTGTGTGTGTGTGTGTGTGTGTGTGTGTGTTTAAGAACTTAAAAAATATTTACTAGGTAATCAATATGAGTTGGAAATCTTTTAGTACAGAGAACAAAGTCAGGAAATAGCAGGTTCATGGGGCAAGAGGTTTTATTGATTGCTGGAGGACAGAATAATTATTGCTTTGTAACCAGAGACGGCAGCCATTCTAGAGGGAATAGGGGCATCTATTTTTGAGCAGCAACTTTTGTTTGCGTGGACTTTCTTGGGGAGCTAATAACATTGTAAATCCTGTACCTAGCCCATCTTTGTTGTGGTTCAACTTGAAAGGAATCGCAGAATACTAACGCGTTATAGCCATCCAGGGCACTAATGTTTCTGTTTGGGAGGCTCTGTGGTGATAGAAAGATTTCCTAAGAATCCTAGGAGTCAAAGTGGCTTAAAGGAGGGGTACTGTGTTTGGACCAGAGTTCTGAAGTGTTATCTTGCCTCTGCCATTAACTGAGCTCCATGCGTGAGTCCCCTCTCCTCGTGCTGTTATCTTTTGGCTTCTTTTATTGGGATGGGGTCTTGCTATGTGGTCCCGATGGTCTCTCCGTGCCTGCCCTCATCTTTGAAAGGAGGGACTTTAGTATACATTATCTCCGAAGAGCTTTTCAGTCTGAAGTTCATTCCTTGGTTTGTGATCTTTGGTAGGAAAGGAAGGAAGATAGGAAGTCTGGGTATAAATCTTCCTATTTTATACACGAAGAACGAGGCTTGCTTGAGAATTAGGGTTCGTGCACGTCTAGCCTCGGTGTCTGTCCAAGAAAGAGAAATGAAGTGTCTTCTCTGTTCCTGTTGGAGATGATGAAATTTTAATGGAAGTTGGGTAGCAAATTATTGTGATTGCTTGGGCAGAATTTCTCTCAATAAAGAAAAGAGAGACTCTGGATTTTTGTTAGGACCCAGAGAACTAAGAATTTTCAGTGTTGGCCCGGTGGCCAGTGGAAGCTGAGGGGCGGTCACTGTGGGTGGCAGCCTGGGCGTGATGGGGATGCTGTCCACTCTGCCCCATGACAGAAGGGACCAGATATCTTTCCTTGTCAGCCTGAGGTTGCAAACTTGTGATCTCTATTTTTCTGCTTTGTGGCACTGGTATCAAACCCAGGGCATTCTACCTCTGAGCTACACCCCCAGCCCTATTATTTATTTATTTATTTATTTATTTATTTATTTATTTATTTATTTATTGTGGTACTGGGGTTCCTGGAAACCCTTCTACCTTTGGGCTACACTCCCAGACCTATTTTATACTTTTTACTTGGAAACAGGGTCTCTTAAGCCAGCGAGGCTGGCTTTGAACCTGCGCAATCCTCCTGTCTCCGCCTCCCAAGCGTGGGGACCCAGCCCTATTATTTTAATTTTTATTTTGAAACAGGGTCTCACAGAGTTTCAGAGGACTTTGCTAAGTTTCCGGGGCTCGCCTCAAACCTGTGATCCTCCTGTCTCTGCCTCTGAAGTCCGAGAATTACAGGCATCTGCTACCGTACCTACCTCAGACTCCTGACCCTTAAGGATGTATTGGGATTTTCCAAAGTGGGCTTCTATCTTCTGTAGTCACTACTTTGAGAGAGAGAAAATGCTTTTTATTAGTTTAGGTGATAATTTTACAAGGCACATAGAACCCTTAACAGTTTCATTTTTTTCCTGCCTTGCTATTTTAAATGGATTTAATCTTTGAATTAATGTGAGCTGTCGTTATGATGCAAAATGTTATGAGGAAGGAAAAATATCGCGGCAGCAGACCCAGTATATGTCATTATGACGTGCCTCCCTTCGGCAGGCAGGGAAATCCATTAATAAGGACATACTTGGAGCGTCCAGGGCTCAGCGGCCAATTGGCCGTTCAGAGAGCAGTATTTCTGCTTGGGGGCTAATCGGCACCAATCTTTCATATTAAAAGTATTAAGAAAAATACTACATTAAAACATCACTAAGTGTAGCAGGGGATTACGGCGCTTATTAGCGGAGCAAAATGTAAAACATTTAGGCTTAGTAAATCAATACAGCTTGATTTTTTCATAAAGCACATGAAAGGGTTTCAAAGGATAGCTGCCAAATAATTATTGTTTTTGGTGCTAATGTACAGAGATAATTTAATCCAGTGGCTGTTATTTATTGGAAGTAGCAACATTACCCTTTAACGTCAGGAGTGGGGAGCTCTGGAGTTTAGCAGGTGACTACCAAGTTCCTGAAAGGATGCTCCTATGGACACGGCAGGTAAGTACCTGCAGAGATTAATATGCAGATAACCTCCTCCACCCGAGGCTTATAAATGGGAAGTATTTATGTGAGCTTTCTACTGTTGCGATAAAAGCGTTGGCATTACAGTGCCTTAGGAATCATGCCACTAATTTTTATTTTCACCAATATTAAAATTCCTGTAATTTGCATTGCAAACGCTGCAGTCTTGCCAGAATGACTCTGTTTACCATTCAAAGTTGAATCACAATTGCTGGAGTTAGTTAATATATAACTTATTTGAATAAAGGAATGTTTATTCATGAAGTGTTAGGAGAACTTGTGAAGATGGCCTTATGTTATGTGGGGAGAGCCTGCCAAATTCTACAGCCTGGTCCCAGGACTGGCTTGGGGAATTGTGGTTTTTCCTGTGGTTGATTGTAAAAAAAAGATGTTGGTGAGTGGTACATGGGCCTATAAAATCATCAGATACCAGGACTTATTCCCCAGTCGTTATTGAACCATGGCCATTGAGAAGTAGGGTGTGTGTGTGTGTGTGTGTGTGTGTGTGTTTTGCTGGGATTGAATTTAGGATCATTCTAACATCAGAGGTGTGAACTACACCCCTGGCCCTATTTTATTTTTTATATGAAACAAGATCTCACTAAGTTGCCGAGGCCCTCACGAAGTTGCTGAGGCTGGCTTCAAACTTGAGATCTTCCTGTCTCAGCCTCCCAAGTATTGGGATAACAGGTGTGTGCCACCGTGCCAAGCTGGGAAGTAGTATTTGAACGTGCTTCGTGAGACTGTAGATTTTTAAAAGGTGTATTTTATTATTTATATGACTACTTTTACTTGTCGTAATATGAGTGAGACTTACACAATCACATTCTTGTCTTTGGAGGTCTTGAATTGTAACTGGAATTCTATTTGTTTATTCAAAGGAAAATTGAGTATATATGCTAAGAACTGGCCTGTAATCCCAGTACTTGGTAGGCTGAGACAGGAAAATCTCAGGTTCTAGGCCAGACTCAGCAATTTAGCGAGGCTCTTGGCAACTTAGTGAGATCCTGTTTTTTTTTTTTGGTGGTACTGGGTTCCTGGAAACCCTTCTACCTCCGGGCTACACTCCCAGACCTATTTTTTATATTTTTATTTGGAAACAGGGCCTCCTAAGCCAGCAAGGCTGGCTTCAAACCTGCGCTATCCTCCTGTCTCTGCCTCCCAAGCGCAGGGATTACAAGCGTGCGCCACCATGCCCGGTGAGATCCTGTTTTAAAGTAAAAAATAAAATAGGGTTGGAGGTGTAGCTCAAGAGGCAGAACATTGCGAGGGCCAATCTCCAGGACCACAAAATAAGACACAAACAGTTTCTCTTGCCACAGAATATTTTTATTGGGTCCCTACTATATCGTCGTATGCAATCCTGCCCCTGGACAATCTCGCAATGTGCTTGGTGGTATGACATTCTTATTTTACATTTGAAGAAAATGTGTTTGCTGCCAGCTCAGGCAACTTGCAGTAGATTTTTAGCTAAGCATGTTTCTTTCCAGTTCTGAAATCAATGTTTTAAAAATAGCAGTTGGGAAAGGAGGCACTGTCAATATTTGTGTATTGATTAAATGATAGCACTAAGATTTTAGGTCGGGACGGTCAGACTTACACTATTAGGCACATGTCACCAAATAAAGTTGTAGAATTGGCTTCTTATGATTTTTAGGAATAGGGTAGAAAGCTGCTCACCCAGAATGTTTTCCATTTTGTCTTTTTTTTTTTTGGCGGCAAATAAATGGAAGAGAGCTGTGGTCTGGAACTTCTCTGCAGCACGGTAATCATGAAATTATGTAAAGTTATGTAAATCGTATCAGATGCTATTTGGGTTTTCCTCTGCCGCGGGAAAACTGTAAGCACAAAGCGGTGACGAGAAGATTTTCCTTTTTAGTGTTAGTCAGAAATGAATTTATTTTTCTCCCATTTCTCAATCCAGCAACATGTGTAATTTAAATCACACACGAGTTAGATTCTGTGTGGACTATGAGGTGTGTGTTCCCTTGACCTCTTACCTACCCTGTTCCTTCTTTTTTTTTTTTTTTGTTTTTTTGTTTTTGCGATGCTGGGATTGAATTCAGGGTCACCCTACCTCTGAATTACACACCAAGCCCAGTTTTTTGCTTTTGTGTTTTTATTTGGAAACAGGGTCTCACTAAGTTGCTGAGGCTGGCCTAGAACCTGAGATTCTCATGTCTCGGCCTCCCAAGTACAGGAGCTACAGGTGTGTGCTACCGTGCCTGGCTCCCCAGTTCATTTTTTATTTTCATAGTACTGGGGATGGAACCCAGGGGCATTCTACCTCTGAGCAAAACCCCCCAGCCCTATTTTATTATTTTGATTTTGAAACAGGGTCTCACTGAGTTGCTGAGAGTCTAAGTTGCCAAGGCTGGCCAAGAACCTGTGATCCTCCTGTCTCAGCCTCCCAGGCACAGGGATTGCAGGTGTGTGTCACCAGGCCGGCTCCCAGTCCTCCTTAACTCTGATTTCCTTAACTGTCAGATTCCCGGTCTCATCGGGCACCATTAGGTTCTCCTTTCCCTGCTGAGGGGTCCTGGCCCTGGCCTGCTTAGACGACACTGGTCTCCTATTCATGAAAGGCAAGTCCCCATCTGGTCCCAGTTCTTGCGCCGGGTGGACTCTTTGAATATCTTGAATGACCCTGGTGTGCTCTCCGCGGGGAAGTCTCCAGGTACCTTGGAACAGGCAAATTCTCTTAAGCACAGTTGGCCTCTCGGACATCGGCTGCTCCTTCTTGACCTTGTCTCATCCTCCGTCTCCATTTCCCTGTCCTGATCCGAGAGCTGGCTCAGTATCATGCTGCTGACCTCCCTCTAGTCTGATGGACCCGTGAGCCCCTGTGACATTCCTTCTCTGGCCTTGTGAACACATCAGACTCTCCAGCAGCGCTTCTGTGTAATGTCCGTCATGGTTCCCGGGCCATGCCTCCTCTCCAAGGCTTGCTCAGTTTCATTGAATTCCATTCCGGCCTCGTGCCTACTCCGGGGCCTTCCCTCTGGCTTCAGTCTTTCAGTTCTGCAGGTTCTCAGGGAGCACCTGCCTTTTCTACTCTGCCTCTTAGGGCATGATAAGTTTGCATGTAGATGATCTTCTGAGCCTACAATCTTTTTTTTTTTTTTTTTTTCTGTGGTACTGGGGTGGAACCCAGGGGCTTTTCTACCTCCAGGCTACACTCCCAGACCTATCTTATATTTTATTTGTAAGCAGGGTCTCACTAAGTTGCTGAGAGCCTCACTAAGTAGCTGAGGCTGGCTTTGAACCTGTGAGATCCTCCTGTCTCAGCCTCCCAAGGGCTGGGATTACAAACGTGAGCCACCACGCCCAGCATCCTACAGTCCTTTTAAAGCTTGGTGGGTGTGACTTTCAAAGTCCTGGGGGCTAAGGTGGTAAGACTGAGAGGTGAGTTTCATCCTGCTTTTGAGTTCTCCAGAGAAACAGAATGGAGAGGATGCTACATATAACTAAAGAGACTTAGTTTAAGGAATTGGCTCCTGGGATTGAGTAGTTGTGGCAGGTCTGAAATCTGGTGGAGAAGATCACTAGGCAGGAGGATTGCAGTGTGAACCCAAAGGCCGCAGAAGCAGGGCTGCACACAAGCACTGTGTCTGTCTCTGGGGGTTCCCTCTTGCTGGGGAACGTCAGCCTTTTATTTTCGCCAGGCCTTTAACTGAGTCCTGAGGCCCACCCATGTGAGGAAGGACAGCCTGCTTTATTCGAAGTCTGCTGATTCAAATGTTTATCTTGTCCAATAGTGCCGTCACAGACACTTTCAGAATAACATCTGAGCAATACCAGCTGGGGCTGGTGGTGCAAGCCTGCAATCCTAGTACTTGGGAGGCTGAGACAAGAGGATAGCAGGCTCAAGGCCAGCCTCAGCAACTTAGTGAGGCCCTCGGTAACTTGGTGAGACCCTGTTTCAAAATAAAATAAATAAATAAATTTGGGCTGGGGTGTAGCTCAGAGGTAGAATGCCTCTGGGTTCAAGCCACAGTACCAGGCACACACACACACACACACACACACACACACACACACACTCCTGGCTCCGGTGACATATAGGCTTACCATCATAGGTATGGATACAGGGTTATGGAGAGTCAGCAGGAATGTTTTGACATACCTGATATCACATGTATATTTTGAATCAATATTCATTTGATATTTCAGAGTATAGAGTTTCCTACCAGAAAGTTCTACTCTGGCATGGTGGGGCACGCTTGTAATCCCAGCATTTGGGAGGCTAAGACAGGATGATCACGGCTTGCAAACAGCCACAGCTACTTCATGAGGCCCTTTGCAACTCAGTGAGACCCTGTTTTAAAATAAACAATAAAAAATGGGGCTGGGGGTATAGCTCGGAGGTAGAATGCTCCTGGGTTCCATCCCCAGTACTGCAAAAACAAACAAACAAAAAAACAAAAGAAAAGAAGAAGAAGAAGAAGAAGAAGGAGGAGGAGGAGGAGGAGGAGGAGGAGGAGGAGGAGGAGGAGGAAAGTTCTACTAGACACTTGAGAAGTTGTATAATAAAAATACAGGAGGTTATCTTAGAATTCTCTGAAAGCAGACATGGCCAGGGGATGGGTCAGAGTCTCTCTTAGGAATGAGAGGCAGGGCTTTAACTTGCAGGCGCTATCTGCAGGTTCCCCTGGAACCATCATGATGTACCTGAAGGGTTGGCGGGTACCCCGAGTTCAGTGTCGATTTCTATGGCTCCTTGCTCTTCTCGTAGAGGACATGAACTTTCGGATATGAGTTCTGTGGTCTGCATGTTAGTAGTAGCTAACATGTCTTCCTCCTAGGTCACCTTGAGCTTCTTCAAGGGCGCATTATAACAGTCATCAGGCCTTTCCTCAACTCTGAGAAGTCACAGGCATGTATTGTGGTCTCTGCTTTGCCACCACTCCTACCCCAGGGCAAGAGGGCTTCCTGTGCGGACTCCGCAGAAGGCGGCGAGTCACGGCTCCCTAAGGAACGCAGAGCTGTCTCACTCGGAGCCTGCGCTCAGGGTTGGCTCAGAGCAGCTCGTGACCGCGCGTCCTCTCTTGTGACCCGCACTGCTCAGGCTCAGGGAACACGAGTCTCTGCATCCCTCTTCCCTTGGAACAAAGGCTGCTGTGTCTGACGGCTGTCTGTTTTGGGGTGGTGGCAATGCTATTATCAGAGTTAAAAAGATAATGAATGGTTAAATTGCTCTTCCTAGACGGCACAAATAGAACAGACTTTTTTTTTTTTTATGTGTGTGTGGTATTGAGGGTGGAACCCAGGGGCTTTTCTACCTCCAGCTATACTCCCAGACCTATTTTCTATTTTATTTGGAAACAGAGTCTCACCAAGTTGCTGAGAGCCTCACTCAGTACCTGAGGCTGGCTTTGAACCTGTGCGATCCTCCTGTCTCAGCCTCCCAAGCGCGGGGATTACAAGTGTGCGCCACCACGCCTGGCTCTAGAACAGAACTTGAACAGACTAAGTATCACTTGGCAATAGTATCCAGTGTCTTTTTTATTTTTTGGTTCTATCTTGTGATTCCAGAGTATAGAATTATCACCTGGGGAATATTTGACAATATTAAACAAATTTTAATTTTGTTTTTATAATTAAAAGACAATATTTCACAGAACTAATTCATAGTATTCTCACATGTGTAAATATGCCACAGAAATGGCATGAAGTCCAATTTTCATATTTTATGTTAGTAACTCTCTGCATGTTGAAGCTAGAATTGTGGATAGATTTATTTTTATAACACATTTAGTAAGATTAGATTATGAATATGGCCAGTTAAATAATTTTATTTAATTATTTTAGAGTAAAATTATGGTAATTGCAAATCATTTATATCTCATGCATTTTAGTAGATCATTTAGAATATTGGAATAGCAGGATATTTAGAATGATAGGATACTTAGAAGATAGATTTTTTTTAAACAGATTTAAAAATTCGATGTTTCAATTTTCTTCAGTTTACATTTTCTAATGAGAAATATTAAAATGATAGAGGCAGATAATTTTTTATTTCCTAGGTGATTTCAATAATTATACATTGATATAAAATTTTTGATTTTTATTTATTTATATATATTTATTTTTTAAAAGCTTTTTATTGGTGTATTGTAGTCATACATCTTAACAGGATAGAAGGTAGTGGAGACATACATGCACACATCACCCAATTAGCCCTTCCCCAGTGCCCACTTCGTTCCCTCCCCATTCCTCCTTCCCATGCTTGCCTTAGTGATTGACTTTGCTATGTTTGCTAATGTACATCATGAGCATTAGAGAATTTCCCTCTTTCCCCTCCCATCCCCTCAGGTCGCCTTATTTGCTCCTCTGTAGAATCTCCTTCTTCATCTAGAGTTCCTCCTGTTGATTTTTAATTGGGTAATGATTTTGATGAAATGAAGGCAAGGTAAATAAATTTCATAGCTCATGCCTATAGTCCCAGTAATTTAGGAGGCTGAGACAGGAGGATTGCAAATTGCAGTCAATTTTAGCAATTTAGTGAGGCCATCCATAACTTAGTGAGATCCTGTTACAAAATGAAAAATAAAATAGGGCTGGAGGTATAGCTCAGGGGCAGAGTACTCCTGGGTTCAATCCCCAGTACCATATGGACATATATATGTTGTGAATACCCAGTACTGTATATGTATATGTATATGTATATGTATATGTATATGTATATGTATATGTATTTTTTGTGAATTATGTATGTCCTTATTCAATCCCCAGTACCATATATATGTGTGTGTGTGTATATATATTTTTTTTCTGTGTGTGTGAATTATATAAGTTTTTATTTTATTACTCATCTGAACATTGCTGGCCTGTCAACAGAACACTCAGATGCATGTCATCATAATTAAATTTAGTCATCTTTGGCATTTTGCCAACCGTATGTACCCGCTTGTTCAAGTTATTAGCAACACAACGGTCTTTAAACAGGTGGTAGGCAGGCGCAGCTGTGTGGGTGGCCCCTGCCCTGTACCTGGCTTGGGGATCTGCTCAAGGTTTTCAATCCGAATCTTTGTGACGCTGAACTCTTTCTAAGGGTTCCGTGGTCAGGGGTAGGTTAGGGAGTCACTTTCTACCTCGTGAACTTCTGTCTCCTTCATCGAGTTATTTTTCGCAAGGATCTTCCGATTTTGCTTCCTCCTGGGTTCCAGTCCTCTCCTGTTTTGAGAGAATGTCACCCTGTGCGTGGTGGTGCGATGTGAGCTCCTTTGTGTTACTGAACCTCCTTTACTGAGATGTGTCTGCCCTCCCAGCCATGGCATTAAGACATGGCAGCTTACCTTCTTGTGTTTTAATCATCACACTTTGTTAGGTTGCCGATTATTTTAATGAGGAGTAAAGATAATTTAAAATCATTTATTGGTGCGTTGTCTTTGTACATGATGGTGAGATTCATAAGGACACATTTGTATATGGACATAACATTATTTGGTCTGTTTTCTGGATCCTGCCTTTTCCTCCCCTCTTCTCTTCCTTCATCTCCTACCTCCCAATTTTCCTCTTTCTTTTTCTTCTTTCTCTCTACCTTTCGTATATGCGAGCAAACATGTGACTCTTAGTTTTCTGAGTCGTCCTTATCTCACTTAGTATGATGTTTCCCAATTCTACCCATTTTTTTGAAATTGACATAATTTAGTTCTTCTTTATGGTCGAGTAAAGCTTCATATATAAATGTATATACACATATATGTGCGTGTGTATGTTATGTTATATATATCACACGCAGACACATTTGTATGTGTATGTATATGTATCTCACGGTTTTTATCTATCCATCTGTTAATGAACACTAATGGTGGCTCCATAACTTGGCTCTTATGAACTGTACTACTATCAACATGGCCGTGCATGTATCGTTATAGTCCTTTATGACTTTAAATATTTTGGAAAAATCCTGAGGAGTGTTATAACTGTACCATAGGGTGGTTCCACTCCTAGTCTTTTGGGGAACCTCCACGATCTTCGTGGTGGTTGTACTAAATCCTACCAACAAGGTAAGAGTGTTGCTTATTCCCGTATCCTCCTCCTCATTTATTATTATTTGTTTTCTGAATGATTGGCATTCTAACTGTAGTTATACGGAATCTTAGTGTAGTCTTGACTTTTCCTCTAAGTTGTATGGCCTGTCGTCTTTAGATGATAGCACCGAGGCTGCTGACAGAGACCTCTAGAAGTCAGTCCTGGGCAGTGAGACCGCTCTTCCGGCCCTTCTGCCACGAGTCAGACCTCCTGAATCGGCAGCTCAGCTCTGCAGATCCCAGGACAGACCTTGGAAAAAGGTCACTTAACTGCTTTGCTCACACTCTGTCTTTACAATGACTAATTGACACCCGACCTCACTCTCAGGGAGTGAAAGCCTTTGATGGTAGATACAAACACTCTCAATCTTTACAGTACTGCACTGTGGGCAAGACCCACATCAGGAAATTTTTCATTTCTTTTTCTTTTTTCTTACGTAAGAGGCCCTAACAGCCCTCCCTTAGCTTGTGACAGAGGGAGCTGTGAGTAAAAGGGGAGCACAGAAAAATCGCTGGCAATGCCTATGGACATCTTAGCTGGAAACTCTCGCTCAAACCCATCTATTGCCTCATCCTGACAAAGAATTACTCTTTGTTTTTCCCTGTGATCTCAGAAAATTTTGATCATACCACCTTCAAAATAATTATATTTTGCTTTCTTTTTTTAAAGCTTTTATTGGTGCGTTGTAGTCTTATATCTTAATGGAGTACAAGATGGTGGAGGCATCCATGCACACAATACCCAATTAGCCCTTCCCCAATTCCTGCCCCCTCCATGTTTGGCTTAGTGATTGACTCTGATATGTTTGCTAATGTACATGATGAACATTAGAGAATTTCCCTCTTCCCCCTCCCATCCCCTTAGTTAAGTTGTCTTATCTGCTCATCTACAGTATCTCCTGCTTCATCTAGACTTCCTCCTATGACCCATTTTCTCCCTAGCTTTCACATATTAGGAAGAGCATCTGATTTCTTATTTTTTTGTGACTAATCTCAGCATAATGTCCTCCAGTTCCATCCATTTCCCTGAAAATGATGTAATTGAGTTTTTTTAATGGCTGAGTAAAATTCCATTGTGGCCATATCCCACAGTTTTGTAATCCATTCTTCTGTTGATGGACATCTTGGATGGTTCCATAGTTTGGCTATGGTGAATTGTGCAGCTATGAACATAGATACACATGCATTATTTTGGTAGTTTGGTTTCTATTCTTTTGGGTAGTAGATACCCAGAAGTGATATTGCTGGATCATATGGTAAGTTCATTCCCATTCTTCAGAGGATCCCCCATATAATTTTCTAAAGTGGTTGCACTAATTTGCAGTCCCACCAACAATGTATTAAAAGTTCCCACTTCTCCATTTTCTCGCCAGCATTTGTTGTTTGTGTTTTTAATGATTGCCATTGCAGTTGGAGTTAGATGAAATCTCAGGGTAGTTTTGATTTGCATCTCTCTGCTAATGATATTGAGCACTTTTTTTTTTTTTTGGTGGTCCTGGGGTTTCTGGAAGCCCTTCTACCTCTGAGCTACACTCCCAGACTTATTTTATATTATTTTTATTTGGAAACAGGGTCTCTTAGGCCAGTGCGGCTGGCTTTGAACCTGAGCGATCCTCCTGTCTCCGCCTCCCAAGCGCGGGGATTACAAGCATGCGCCACCACACCCAGCAATATATCGAGCACTGTTTCATGCACTTATTGGCCATTTGAATTTCTTCTTTCATGAAGTGTCTATTTACTTCCCTTTCCCATTTTTTTTTTGTGGGTCTGGGGATGGAACCCAGGGGCATTCTACCTCTGAGATATACCCCCAGCCCTATTTTTTATTCTATATTTTGAAGCAGAGTCTCACTACATTGCAAAGTCCTCACTAAGTAGCTGAGGCTGTCCGTGAACCAGGATCCTCCTGTCTTAGTCTCCCAAATGCTGGGATTAAAAGTGTGTGCCACCATGCCTGGCTTTCCCTTTTCCATGTTTTGATTGGGTTGTTTTCTTAGTACTGAGTTTCTTGAGTTCTCGGTAGAGTCTAGTTATTAGTCCTCTATTGAAGGAGTAGTTGGCAGAAATCTTCTCCCATTCTGTTGGCTCTCAGTTGAGGTTCTTGATAGATTCCTTTGAAGAACAGAAGCTCTTCAGTTTAATGCAGTCCCATGTATTGATCCGCCTTTTAGTTTCTCGTGCCTTTGGGTTCTTGTTGAGAAAGTTATTATCTGTGCCTATGTGCGGCAGTGTTGGACCTATGTCATCTTCAAGGAGCCTCAAGGTCTCTGTTCTAATTTCCGACTCCTTGATCTATCTTGAGTTTACTCTTGAGCAGGGTAAGAAAATGAGATTAATTTCCACTTTTCTGCATATGGCTAACCAGTTTGCCAACCCCATTTCTCAAACAGGCTGTCTTTTTTCCAGTATATGTTTTTTTTGTCCCTTTGTCAAAAATCAATTGGCTGTAAGTGTGCGGATTTGTTTCTGAGTCTTCTATTCTGCTCCATTGGTCTATGTATCTGTTTTTGTGCCATACCATGCTGTTTTCATTGCTATGGCTTTGCGGTATAGTTTAAAGCCAGGTATTGTGATTCCTCCTGCATGGTTTTTGTTGCTGAGAACTACTTTGGCTATTCTGGGTGTTTTTGTTGTTCCAAATGAATTTAAGGACTGAATTTTCTATGTCTGTGAGGAGTGATCTTGGCAATGTAATGCGTATTGCGTTGAATCTGTAGATCACTTTGGGAGTATGACCATTTTGATGATATTTTTATATTTTGCTTTCTGTTAAAACTGTTTATAGATACACAATCTTATGTCTGATTACAAAAGTAAGGCTTTTGTGAGCATCTCGAAATCAGAATGATGCGTTCTGGGTCCTGTTGCTGCCACTTAATTAAATGTGTGAACTTGGACTAGGTACGGCCTTTCTCAACTCTGTGACCTTCAGTCTTCCCGTGTGTGAACAGGAGATAAAGATAGTGGTCCCTTGGTTGTTCTTATGTATTAAATGGAATTTGTAGGCAGTGCGCAGAATGTAGGAGGTAATAAGAAACACATTTTCTCATTTTTGAGCATTCTGGTTAAGGGTGGTATTTTATTCATGTTTAAATCTTTTAAAATCCCTTGCACATATAGTTCAGTAGGAGAATTAATGAAGCAAACACTTCCATTGACAGTATGTACGTATGTGAGAATACCAGTGCCAATCTCAGTAACATGTATGGGGAAGGGTGGAATGGGAAGGGAGCTGGGGAGCCACCAAGTGCTGGGTGCATGTAAGTTCCTATCATTTTTTTTTTTTGTGTGGTATTGGGAACGAAACCAAGGGGGCATTCTACCTACAAACTACACCCCAGCCCTATTTTTTATTCTTTATTTTTGAAACAGGGTCTCACTGAGTTGCAAAGGGCCTAAGTAGTAGTAGCTGAGGCGGTCCTCGATCTGTGATCCTCCTGTCTCAGCCTCTCAAATGCTGGGATTACAAGCACGCGCCACCACGTCTGGCTTCTATCATTCTTAACTACATTATGATGTGAGATTATAATGTACTAGTTTATGTGTGTTATGTATTGGGGAGACCTTGAGAATCTTACCACTGATGTATATAGCAACCATTTTATCTAATTTTTATTTTCTTCTTCATATTTGGCAGTTGCAGATTGGAAGCAGAAAAAGACAGGTATTAGTCAAAGCAACTTGTATCACAAATAAATGATAACCGTCAGCCGATTGTTAGGGAGGAGAGAGAACTGAAGAAATAGGTATCTGTGTCAGTGAAAGCTAATGCCCTTTACTATAGAAATAAGTGGTCCATCAGGAGATCTGGGGAGTGGGGATGATTATAGGCTATTACATAATATAGAAGAATAATTGATTTATATGACTTTCAATCATCAAAACTGCTTTAAATTTATTTTATATCTACTGGGTAAGTGAACAACAGTAAGGGCTAACCGTGGGAGGAAGGAATCTGATGCGGAGATAAAAGAGTGTTGCTCTTGGAAAGATAAGTGCTCTGGGAACTGCTTATTATGGCTGTGGCAGAATTCTGTTTTTTTTTCTTTAAAAAATACTTTCATGGGCGCACTGTTGTCTTACATCGTTATGTAGTTCGGAGTGATAGAAACCTGTTGCCCACAGCACTTGGTGAACTGCCCCTGTTCCCTCCCCTTTCCTGTGATGTTGGAATTGGCGCTAGCAATTTCACATGCGGGCATAGCTTCAGTGGAAGTATTTCCCTCATTGATACCCTCCCCTAGACCCGCTCCAGTGCTCCACTGGCATTTCTTCTCCATTGTCTATGGTCCCTCTTTTATTACTCCTACTCTCTAGCTTCTGCGGATGAGAGCAAACATAGGGCCCTTCGCTTTCTGTGACTGGCTAATCTCAGTCAACATAACGTTCTCCAGGTCCATCCATTTTCCGGCAAATGACATAATTTTGTTCTTTATTGTTGAGTAGAATTCCATTGTGGGTGTATTTCCATAGTTTTGTAATCCAGCCATCTGTTGATGGACACCTAGGTTGGTTCCATAATTTCTGATTGTAGCACTAGAAATATGGACTCTTCTATGATACACAGAGAAGAAAGTGTCTTGATTTGGGCTCCTTGCACATGGTGAAGCCCTAGGACCACTTAGGGACCCCGAGACCCAGAGGCTGCAGAAATGTCCATGTCCAGTGCCCTTCATTCAGGAGGCTGTAGGAATACCAAGCGGCTCACAGCAGAGCAGGCCAACTTATTAGAGAAGTTGCTTTCCCTCCAAAAGGATGGATGCTAAACATTTCCTCCCTCCCTCCCTCCCTCCCTTCCTTCCTTCCTTCCTTCCTTCCTTCCTTCCTTCCTTCCTTCCTTCCTTCCTTCCTTCTTCCCTCCCACCCTCCCTTTCTCCTTCCTTCCTTCCTTCCTTCCTTCTTTCCTCCCTTCCTCCCTCCCTTTCTCCTTTCTTCCTTCTTTCCTTCCTTCCTTCCTCCCTCCCCCTCCCTCCCTCTTTCTTTCTTTCTTTCTTTCTTTCTTTCTTTCTTTCTTTCTTTCTTTCTTTCTTTCTTTCTTTCTTTCTTTCTTTCTCTACGGATTTAACCCAGGGGCATTTTATCACCGACCTACACCCCCAGCCCCATTTAAAAAAATTCTTTATTTTGAAACAAGATCTCACTAAGTTGCAGGGAGCCTCACTAAGTAACTGAGGCTGGCTGTGAACCTGTGATCCTCCTGTCTCAGCCTCCCAACTGCTGGGATTAAAAGCATGCGCCACCACACCCGGAGATGCCAAATTTTTTAAAGAATCTGCCTAGGTGGGCGTGGTGGTGCAGGTTGGTCCACCTAGAACTTTGCAGGCTGAGACAGGAGGATTGCAGGTTAGAAGCCAGCCCCAGCAACTTAGCAAAGCCGTTGGAACCTTAGTGATGCTGTCTGCAGCTTAGTGAGAACCTGTTTCTAAATAAGAAATAAAATTGGGCTGGGAGTGTAGCTTGAAGGTAGAATGCCTCTGAGTTCAATTCCCAGTAGTACCACAATAAATAAACAAATAAATAAAAATAAAAACGAATCTGCCTGCTTTCCAAAGAGGGGCACAAATCTGGTTACATCCAATAGCTTCAAGGACAAAATAATTACACAAAGTGAAGCCCAACAGTGTGTCTTCAAAGGGTATGTGTGCAGCAAGAATTTAGAGCAGCCAACCTAGATTTCTAACGCGATTTAATCAGAGGAAGTGCTAAAGAGGAGAATATGATTTCAAGGGTTTTCACAATTATTTTATGATGATCTCTCATCAACCAACAGAGCTGTTAAACACAGTTGATTAAACAATGTAAATTTTTAAAAAGACATATTTACACAGTGGATACTAAAAGCCCCTGAAAAGCTCATCATGGATTACAGGAGTGAGTGTCAGCTATTAAAATAATCTGTAATTAATTTTTTACAATAGATAGTAATGTTATTCTACAAGCATCTGTTCAGCTTATTTCTTAGAAAATAACGTGAATACCATCTTTTATTGGTATTGGGAAGTGAACTGAGGGACATTCTACCTCTGGGCTATACTCCCATACTGTATTTTAACTTTTCATTGTGAAACAGGGTCTCACTGAGTTGTGAAGGGCTTCACTAAGTTGCTAAGGCTGATTACAAACCTGTGATCCTCCTGTCTCAGCCTCCCAAGCTCTGGGATTATAGGTGTGTGCCACTACTCCTGATGTGTAAGTATCTTTTGAAACCATAAAAAAGCAAAACAGCTTCTCCAATCCTCATGAACTTCTTCTGCTACCACCAGATACAAGCAACAAACAAACAAATAAAATCGACTCTTCAAATATCTTCAAAGAAAACAAATGTCTCCTCCTCCTCCTTCTCCTTCTCCTTCTCCTTCTCCTTCCCCTCCCCTCCCCTCCCTCCCCCTCCCCCTCCCTCCTCCTCCTCCTCCTCCTCCTCCTCCTCCTCCTCCTCCTCCTCCTCCTCCTCCTCCTCTTCTTCTTCTTCTTCTTCTTCTTCTTCTTCTTCTTCTTCTTCTTCTTCTTCTTCTTCTTCTTCTTCTTCTTCTTCTTTATTTATTATTATTATTTTTTGTGGTACTGGGGGTAGAACCCAGGGGCATTCTACCCCCCAGTGACACCTCCAGCCCTATTTTTTTTATTCTTTATTTTGGTGGTACTGGGGTTCCTGGAAACCCTTCTACCTCCCAGTCGTATTTTTATATTTTTATTTTGTTTTATTTATATAAAATAGGATCTCTTAAGCCAGCGAAACTGACTTTGAACCTGCCTGATCCTCCTGTCTCCGCCCCCTAACCCCTAAGCGTGAAAATTACAAGCATGCGCCACCACGCCCGGACTTATTCTTTATTTTGAAACAGGGTCTCACTGAGTTGTAAAGGGCCTCACTAAGTATTCGAGGCTGGGTTTGAACCTGCGCAATTCTCCTGTCTCAGCCTCCCGAATTCTGGGATTACAAAATCTTTTCTAGCTGGGCATAATGAAGCAAGCTTGTAATCCCAGTACATGGGATGCTGAGACAGGAGGGTTGCTGGTTTGCAGCCAGCCTCAGCTACTTAGTGAGACCCTGTTTCAAAATAAAAAATAAAATAGGGCCAGAGGCGTAGCTCAGAGACAGAATGACTCTGGGTTGAATTCTCAGTTGCTCCCCCCCCTCACTCGGACACACAGACACACACACTCCACTTCTTTGCTTGTTTAAATGTTTTTTTCTTTTGTCCTAGGAAGATCAAGAGATGATTTATATGCCTTGTTTAGTGGTATTTGGAGTGGTATTTAATCAGATTTGATTTGTGCAATGAGAGCTGCGCTCAATTCACATTCTTCATCTGTATGTCTAATTTGTAATTTCTTAGCTCATCAAAATTAATTTTAGATCTCGAACGTCCGTGAATCTTTAGATTTACAAGGACTGCTAATGGCTCTTTCAGTTAAATGTGTGTATTTATTTGCCCTTCTTGGGTGGAGTTCTGTGAAGGATTATGCCTTGAAGATGTTAACATAAATAACCAACCAGCAAATAAACGTCAATTAAAAATTCTACTAAAATAGCTGGCAGCGGTCCTTTAACATTTAAGTACAGTATGTTTAGATAAAATTTAAATTTTTTTGGAGATGCATGTCTGCTTAGTTTCTCAATTTAACTCATCTTTCTTCTAACAAAAGAAGCCGTTTTACTTTCAGGGGAGTAGAGTTCTGTTCTACATACAAATATGTACAATGTGCTCAAATATTATAAAGATTTCGAGTGTTTTGTTAAAATAAAGACATTTGGCCATTTTGGAAGGTTTTTTCCTTCTAAATTTAATGGGCCCCTTCCTCCTTTATCTCCTAGTTTCTCTTTATATTCTTCTTCGTCAAAGTTTTCCCTTTTCAGAGGAATTTTTAGCTTACAGTGATTTGAGGGCTTGAATAGTTCATATATTAAGATAAAACTGCTGTCCCCAAAGACCCTAAATTGCCAAGGCTCATATGGACCTAGAAGCTCCTTGGCCTTTCCTACAGTCTCCACATCTGCACTGTAGGAACTTGATGCTCTTTCATAGTCCCAAGCAAGAAGGAGGGAAGGAAGGTCCGGCTAAGGTCCGCTGTTCACCCTCTTTTCTCAGGACTTGCTCACCTGGCCATGCCTATTTATTTATTTATTTTTATTTTTATTTTTGGTGGTACTGGGGTTCCTGGAAGTCCTTCTACCTCTGGGCTATACTCCCAGACCTATTTTTTATTTTATTTTTGGAAACAGGGTCTCCTAAACCAGTGCGGCTGGCTTCGATCCTGCGCGATCCTCCTGTCTCTGCCTCCCAAGCGTGGGGACTACAAGCGTGCGCCACCACGCCCAGCTGGCCATGCCTATTTACCAGGGAGACTGGGGAATGTTCTCCTTTGCTGTAGGTCTCTTGGGAGTTAAAATTTATTAGTATCTCTGTCATTGTTCATTTAGTTAACTTTTTTTTTTAAACCATGTAATCCTTGGACAACATCGCAAGGAAAATGTGATTTTTGTTTTGTTTTGTTTTGTACTAGGGATAGAACCCAGGGACATTCGACCTCCAAGCCAAATACCCAGCCCTATTTTTTATTCTTTATTTTGAAACAGGGTCTCACTGAATTGCAAAGGGCCTCACTAAGTAGTAGTTGAGGCTATCCTCGAAACGACCCTCCTGTCTCAGCTTCTGAAATGCTGGGATTATAAGCGCACACCACCACAACTGGCTTTGAAATATATAAAATATAAACATACTACTTTTTTGGCAATGTGTAGTCAAAATGAATTATAATAATAGATAAACCTAGATGTTTAACCTGTGATGTTTGCTGTTGACTATGATATGCACTTTTTCTTTGTAACTTTTAAAGACATGAATGTTATATGTGCACAGTATTTGCGAGAGCTGGTTCTAAAAGGCTCATTTTAAAAAGTGTGTCTTGTTCATATCTTGCATGATATCTGCAAGTAATTTTTAACTGTTAAAGATGAGTAGAAAAGAGAGAAAAAAAAGCCTCTCAAGCCAAGTATAGTGGTGCATGCTTATTATCCTTGAATTTGGGAGGCTGAGACAGGAGAAATGCCATTTGCAGACAGCCTCAGCTCCTCAGTGAGGCCCTGTTTCAAAATAAAGAATAAAAAGTAGGGCTGGGGGGTGTAGCTTGGAGGTAAAATGCCCCTGGGTTCCATTACCAGTACTGAAATAAAAGTCCCTCAACAGAATGTAGCACCTTACAATTTTAGAACACTGGGTTGAAAATATACTAAAATTGTTTAAGAAAGAAAAGTAAGAAATTATGGAAAGACTGTTAATTAAAATATTTTTGGCTACTTCACACAAAGGGATATAAGCAAAACTTACATGACTTATAATACATGTATATTCAAATATAATGCTCAAATATTAGGCCAGAGGCTCCTGCCATTTGAATTTTATTTTTGAAATAAACAAGCATGAGGGAATTTGGAGGTGTTCAGTGTCTTTATCTTTGAGTAAAACATGGTAGGAACTAAGCATTCAGCTAAATAATGATTCATTTAGTATTTAAGAGTGTCAGGATCTACTGGCCTTTATTTTGTTGCTGAGAATTGAACCCAGGGGCATTCTACTGCAGAGCTATACTCCTAGCCCTACTTTATTTTTAATTTCGAAATAGCATCTTGCTAAGTTGCTGAGAGCTTTGCTAAGTTGCTGAGGCTGGCTTCCCAACCTGCGCGCCTCCTGCCCCAGCCTCCCAAGTACTGCTGTGTGCCATTACACCCGGCTCTATTCTTGACACTTGAAGTAGAATCTGAACTAAGTGAAATCTGTACTTCTAGAACATTTACATTCCAGTTACTCTGTCTCTGAAGAAATTGTTGACGTTGAATGCCATTTAGGCAAAAGATGGAATATCAGGTTAAGAGACGATATTCGATAGGTCTGGGGAGAGGGAATTAGAGACTGCAGTGTGTGATTATTTACTGTGGGCACCTTGAAGATACTGAGACTGTAGTCACAAACTTTACTATAGAATAAAGGATGCAAACAAGACTTTTGTGATTAGTTTATTACACAGTGATTTTCTTATTTCCGTAGGAGGTAATGAACTACTTAGATAATCAAGAATGATCTTTGAGTTGAAGGCTTTTTGAAAGTTTTTTTTTTTTTTTTTTTTTTTGATAGGGCCAACTCTTTTATGTCCTAAGGTGTCTCAGCTGTCAACCCTGAAAGGAAATCACGTGGTCACATCAGAGGCAGGAAGCGGGTCTTGCTTTATCACTTCCGGGTCTTGCTTTAGCACTTCCGGCTCTTGCTTTAGCACTTCCGGTTCTTGCTTTAGTACTTCCGGCTCTTGCTTTAGTGCTTTTTGCTTCCCCCAGGATCTCCTGGCTCCATCTCTGACAAGACCTTCACTTTGTTTGTGGATCTTCCCCCCCCCCCTCCTGAGAACACATCACAAATTTCTTTTATTATTTTCATCCATGTGCCATAGCTCATAAATGTTACTTATATAGACCACAAACAGCCAAGTGAGAATTGTCTTTGATCTTTGTTTTATTTTAGGGCAGTCCACCTGTACATGGAAATCATATTCCTAACCTACAAAATGAGCAAATGCTTAGTATTGGGAGACACAAGGGAAAATAGCATTTCCCGTCTTTTTCTGTGAAACTGATCAGTGCACGCAGAAATAGAACAAATGATTAAATGAAGAAGTCATGAAAGGTCTCCTGACTTAGTCAAATGAAAAGTGACTGTGGTTTCCTTCAGCAGTGTATAAATCATTGTGAATTGTATGTAAGGTTTGGGTCAGTGAAAGAATAATATTAAAGATGGACATATTCTCTTCTAACCTGAATTCTCTGAAGATGTAAGACAATAGCTTTGCCAAGATACTCATTTTCCTTAGAGGAGCAGCTGGGATAGCAATTGTGGCAATAAAGTATTTTCTCCTCTCTCAATTCAAAAGTACCTATAGCTTAATGTTGTGCTTTTAGGTTCAAATGATCAACTCATTCCACTTACCTTGATGTTGGTTTGCTCGTGCCATACAATGACTTTCATTACTGCTCTGACATAGTCTGACACACTTATCTCTCAAAAAAAAAGTGTGAGGCTAATAGTATTCTCCAGAAGACAATAGTTGACAACACTGCTTTTGTTTAAATTTTGCCCCAATGGTGCTTAATTAATGTTGATTCCTTTAAATTGTTATTTCCTGGCAGTTTTGGCTAAAATGAAGGAACTAGGGACATTAGTGATGGCATGTTTTTAAAATTGAAAGTTAGTAAGGAAACTTGTTTTGTGTGTGTGATTGACTCATTCTTATGAGAACGCAATCTTGTGATCTCTCCTTCCCATTCACTTCTGGGATGTTGTGGTTTTCCCTTCTGTTCAACATGCAAGTCAGACTTGCTCGGGCATGCCCATTTATGTGTGTCTACTGTATTGGTGGTAGGCTGAAAAATGTAACCTAATCCACACAGTACCTCAGTTTGCTTGTCATAGACTGACATACATACTTTGGTATTCTCTGTTGATTAGTGCCATGCTGTTGTTACTGGGCTGTTTTACTTGGAGATCTTGAAAAGCATTCACAGTGAACACATGATAAATTCTTTTGAATGAGGCCATGAGCTGTGGGCCAAATGGATTTAAAAACAAACAAACAAAAAATTAATCACAAAAGTCTTTGAATGCTTAACTATGAGTTGGCAAGTTAGACTAAGCTGAAACATAAATAGTTCATTCTATAACTTACAGCTTTTTCACCCTTAATGGATGGCAAAAAAGCTACTCTTATTCTACCTGGAAACTCTTTTGTTATGAGAAATTCAGGCATATCCAATAATATACAGTGAACATCATGTTCATCACCCAGCTTTAACCATGATCAGTTCAAAGCCAACCTTATTTAGTCTACATGCCCACCCACTTTCCCCAATCTGTATTGTTTAGAAACAAATCCTAGACATGTAATTTCATCTTTAAGTGTTTTAGTCTGTGTCTCCAAATTCGGCACATATGTATGTACAATAGCTGAGAAGCCATGGTATTTAAAGGAAGACTTTTTTTTTTTTTTTTTTTTTTTACAAAATGATGTTTAGAAATAATATCAAAAGTTAATTTGAAAACTACTTTTCTAGTGGAAGTCAAATGTTGTGTGTCTTGTACCTCCTAAAAAATACATTGTATAAATAAGAACTAAAATTAAATCAACACCCCTTCCTTGGAAAATAAAAGTAAAACTAAAACAAGAAAAAGGAGTGCTCTCTTTTTACATTTTAAACAATGACTTTGGAACTGAGAGTTTGCACACCCTCCCCTCCCCAGGGTAGACCCAGAATAAGCATTAGATTTAAATGTAGTAAGCATGCATTTAAATATTGTAGTGAAAAGGTTTTTTGTTATTGGGCAGCAAAAGGGTTACCATATTTCTCATTTTCAAAGGGCCAATAAAATTAGTGCTCATCTTCAGTGTCCACATAGGCACTTTCCTGCTCTGAGCCAGGAGTGAGCTAGGTTACTTGAGGGGGTTCATCTATTGCCTTGATTGAATTGACTACACACATCAATGTTGGGGCTACTCTTTTTAGCGGCTTCCCTTTATAGACATTTTTAGAAGAGAAAACATCGAGCCACCCTATATAATTCAGCTGTCACTGTGGCAGAAGATATGAGCATCCTTTTTCACAGGGGCATGGACCCCAGCATTGGTGGTGGAGAATAAGTTTGGATATCTGCATGAACTTTGCTTTCCGGCTGAAATGAATGTTCTGTCAAGTCAGGCCCTTCCTCAGTGCGTGCCTTCAGTTTCTGTGTGTCCTGGGGAATCCCAGCAGTTCTGTCCCATTGGCTTTGGTCACTAATTTTCCTTTCCCCCTTCCCTCTTTATTACTATTCTTGGCAGCTCATGTGTGTGGGTAGCATGATCTCACCTGCTCTTACTGAAGTGGAGGTCATAGGTCTGATTCTGAAGATATAACATGACACAACCACTTGTTGGCTATCCAGAATCTGTTGTCCTTAATGGACATTTGGAAGTTGTGTAGTTATCTTTGTTCCTTAATGAACAGTTGGAAGACTTCCCCCTGGTTGATTAGCTTTGCTGCCAATTCTGTTGATGGATCTCAGCTACCTTGGCTCTCTCAGTATCATTCTTTGATTCCACCTGCTCCCCTTACACCTGTTCAGTGGGATGTACACTGCAGGACATTCTATGTGTCTGAGTTAGTGTTATGGTCCTAAGCTCTCATCTGAATAATGAGAGCCTTTACTTTAGAAACTAGCTCATCTGTGGTGCAACCTTTCTAGGTCAGAACTGGCATCCTTGCAGTGAGCCATTGCTGAAGGAACCCTCAAAGCACAGAGGGTTCTTGAAAGCTTATTTCTAGTAACTGAAAGCCACAAAGTGTTTGCATTAATATAAGCTGGGGCGGTTTATTCAATGCTCATTCTGAGTGATAAAGTTCACTTGCCCAAGGGTGGCTCGGTGCCTTTGCCTGCAGTCCCCTCACTGACTTGACTTCCTGCAGATTTTGTTGTCTGATGACTCTTAAGGAATCGCTCTCATTTGTAGAGAATAAAAGACAAGGGCTGAGGATAATGAGCACTATAGCTCTAAATTAAAGCAGGCTTGAGAACTATTAAAGAGGAAAAAATCCTATCCATTGTGCCAATCAAAAAATACATTTCTGTTTTGAAGAAATTGTATTCCAAACTCAAACTGTGGTTGCTTTAAATGGGAGCAAAATAAGACTCTTAAGCTCTTAGAGTTTTTCTGAAGTCAAGAGCATGCTTATTTCTTTATTTTTCCTCAAAGGAATTAACAAAGGATCAAACTCTTTTGAGTCGAATTGAGTAAGTATAAAGCAAAAAACCAATTGGGTCTTTTAGAGAATTTAAAATGAAGCCAGCATCCCTATCCTTAAATGACATTTATCCAATGATACCTGGAAAAGCCTGTTGGTTGGAACTCCAAGGGTAAAATGGTCAGACATACTGAGCATGTGTGAGTTGGGAATGGGAACAGAACTATTTTAGCCCCTTTTCCTATCTCTGTGACCCAAATATAGATGATGTAGAGGGGGGATGATTGATTTGGAGTCACAGTTTCTGAGGTGCAATCCATAGTGGGCCAGCTCCAGGCAGACCTCATGCAGCATGGTCTGCGGCAGCTGGGAAACAGAGAAAGCAAAGAAGGAACCAGGGACCCATATAGTCCCCAAGGCGACCCCCAGTGGCACGCTTCCTCCAGCCGCTCTCCACCTGCCTAAGTTACCACCCAGTAAATCCATTGAAATCATTGACCCTTCAGTGGATTTATTTATGGATGAAATTAGAGTCAAAATTCAGCGATTTCACCTCTAAATATTTTTGCATTGTTATCCCATAAGATTTTCTGAGGGACAGTCTGTGTTCAAATCACAACAAGAACAGAATGTTAGAAAAGGAGAACATTTGAACAACAAGTGAATGCCACTGAAGTTCACTTAGTCCCTGATTGCCTTTTGAAGTATTATGAAGTAATTTTCTTGGGTTAAATGCTAATCTTCCTGCTTGGTGGATGAGCTCAGAAAAGGATGAGCCAGTCCCTTAGCTACTGTGATTGCTGGGCTGTTGGAGAAATTAGACTGCCTTCAGAAGGTGGATATGTAGAGGATGGGGTTGGCTTTAAGTATGGAAATGTAAAAATATTAAAATCTTTCTTGGGAAATGTTTATCAGGGTGTGCTATGATCATAATCCTGTGAGATGCGCAGGACCTAAGTTTGGGAGTTCCAGGCTGGCAAGAGTTCATGTTGCATAAAATGTTTCTAGATGCAACTTGAAGTGAAAATATGAGCAATTGTGATCTAAGGTGCTAAAGGCTAAAACCTGCCATCTTTTGACCCTGAATATACAACGGAAGCCATACAAAGTTGAACAGTATAGAATCTCTTCTGATGGTCTTGGCTGGACCTTGACCTAGAATGATATGATGACATACAAAGCAGTGCTGTCCTACTTTTTATGTCTTTGGTCCTCCCAACAGTGGTTTTGAGCAGATGCGCATACATTAATGGGCATCTGAGCACTACTCCATTTTCCATATTTATAAGGCTTCACAAGAACCACAGTTTTAATTAGAAATAGAAAAGCTCCGTCTCTAACCCACCGTCCATACCGAGTCAGCATACACATCAAGTCAGAGAATGCATTGTTAACAAAAAAAGGGAATTTGTTTATCCTTTTCATTGTCTTAAATCTGATGGACACAAAAGAGTCATACAATTAATACTGTAAATGGGTGGATCAAATGGCAAATTGTCTGTCTTGGTTTCTTGGATTTTTTTTTCTCATGGAGTGTCTCTATTTTCTCTTCACCCATTTTTTTTTTTTTAGTGGTCAAATTCCTCTTCATTGTTGTGCTACAGTTGCACTTCCGGGTCACAGGTCACTGGTACCTTTCTTGAGGCCAAATTCAATGATGTTTCTCTGTTAATTTTCTTGTAAATCTGTTGCACTTGTCATTTGACATTGCTCCTTCAATCCCCCAATTTTCTTCTTTCAGTTCCTTGGTCATTTACTATCCTGATTTCCCTTTCTCTCTTTTTTGTGTTGTGTGTGGGCTTGCTTATTTATTTATTTATTTATTTTTGTACTGGAGATTGAATCCAGTGGCATTCTATGTCTGAGCTACAAACCCAGTCTTATTTACCTTTTTTTTTTTTTTAAATAGGGTCTCACTAAGTTGCTGAAGAGTTTGCTAAGTTCCTGAGGCTGGCCTCGAACCTGTGGTCCTCCTGTTTCAGCTTCCCAAGTAGTGGGATTATAGGTGTTCATCACCACTTCCATTTCTTTTTTTTTTTTGAGGGTCTGGGGATGGAACCCCAGGGCATTCAACCTCCAAGTTATACTCTGTTTTTTATTCTTTATTTTTTTTTTTTTTATTCTTTATTTTGAAATCGGGTCGCACTGAGTTGCGGAGGGCCTCACTAAGTAGCTGAAGCTGTCCGCGAACCTAGATCCTCTGGTCTCAGCCTCCCGAATGCTGGGATTACAAGCGTGTGCCACCACGCCCGGCACACCACGTCCATTTCAGATATCTGCTTTTTAATTTTTTTTTATTGGTGCATTGTAGTCATACATCTTTTTTCGTTATTGGTGCACTATAGTCTCACATCCTAATGTGGATCGTGTTGACAGTGGCATTTACTCACGCAGTACCTGGTGTCCTCCCCTCCCCCACTTCCCCTTTTTCTTCCCTCCCAATACTGACTGTCCAGGTTAACAATGATATATTCACATGTATGCACATATTCTGATGTAGCTTTTCATTAATTAACCTCAGCCTTCTTCCTCCCCTCCCCTTCCTTTCTGGCTTTGCTGAGGTTTCCCCTCCGTTATCTGGAGTTCCTCTGGTAGCCCTAAAATTCCCTAGCTTGGGCATATTAAAGAAAACACAAGTCCCTTCTCATTCTGCGCCTGGCTGATCTCACTTAACATAATGTTCTCCAGGTCTTTCCGTCTTCTTGCGAATGACATGATTTTGATCTGTGGTCATACATCTTAATGGGGTACAAGATGGCAGAGGCATGCATGCACACGTCACTCATTTAGCCCTGTCCCTCTCTGCATCCAGTTTCCAGCTAGCTTTCACTTTCCTGCCTAAGAGCAACATCATTTGAATTTGCTAATATCATGCAAGATAAAATAACATTCTCCAAAAGGAGCTCTGCGGTCTGAAGCTAGAGCTGCAAGCTTGCCCCATGAGTGTGTATTTTCCTTCTATTGTGTAGTCTTACTTCAGCCAGGCCGGCGACTCTTTGATCAGCTATGAGATTTCACTTTCTCCAAAGCTCTAGCAGGCACCATGTATGTATTGTTCCTGTATCCAGATGGAACCCTGGCGAATTCAAGTGTGAAGAAACCAGCGAGTAGGAAAGTAAAACATAATTATGCAGGAAAATAGGCTTTTATGACTCAATTAACATATTTTACACTGTTTTATTATTTCAAGGCAATATTTAATTTACAAGTGAGTTAAGATTTTTAAAACTGTGGAACATGAGGTAGGATGAGTCGAATTCTTAAGTACTTCAATTTTTATACGTGTTTGTCGGATCTTTTATGCTCAAGGGTGAACTATTTGTTAGTGAGGTATTTGTCCTTTCTTTCAGGGATTTTTTTAAAATTTGTAGTGACTTAGAGTGTGTTGGAAGGGCCTGCAGTATGCATCGTGCCATAGATTATTGAAGAAAACATGTTTCGAGTGCAGATATAGTAACCAAAACAATCAGGTTTGAGGGATATATAGGTCAGAGTCCTCAACCCATTGCTTTCCGATTTCTTCCTTTCTTACATATTATAACAAGCAGTCCAGTATCCTTTGCCTGAGATGTAAATATTTGCTTCTGATTTGGGTTGGATTTTAATTCCTTTGAAAGATACTATTAGACTTATACAATAGAGCATGATGGATTTCTTTGCTAAGTTAACGTGAAGTGTAATTGTAGCTTACATAAATATATGTCCATATTCCTGGTATGCTTTTAAGGCTGTTAATTTTTTGAGAAAGAGGAGCTATATATTTGGAGTTTTAATTGTGTCAGTAGGCAGCAGATTCTCCATAGCAACTGGGGGTACACATCTACTCTAGAAGCCAGTGTCAGTCGGGGGTCACCAAGTGATGCCGTTGTACCGATTATACCACTGAACGGTGTCTCCTAAGACAGTGCAATTCAGTTGGATGGCAAGAGATTGGGCTATGGTAATTTCTTTCCCTGATTTTTAAATTGTAAAATATTTATAACATTAAATTGCCAATTTTGATGATTTTCAAGTGTACTGCTCAGTGGCACTAAGTACATTTACATTGTTGTGTTACCATCACACCTGTCCTCTATAACTACTTTATCTTCCCCCACTGGAACCTACTAATTAAACATAATGCCCCCCACCACCCCTTCACCCACCTGGACAGCCCCAGTCTGCTCTCTGCTTCTATGAGCTTGACCTCGCTAGACTAGATAAAGGGCCCATTTCTCTTCAACTTTGTCTAAATCCCAGAGTAGATCCCCCCTTTCTTTTGAGCTTTTTTAAAAAAATCATGGCTCCTTTTATTCCCCTCTTAGTTCCTTTCTAGCTCCTGCCATTTTTTTCTATCACAGATAGATAATGTTGTCATAAATCTACACCATGATCAGAAGCAGTTGTTCCTCCTGTCTTACTTTATAACTTCTCTTGGGTCTATTCCGAGTTCTCATACTTGGGGTTCTGGGATGTGACCTGTGATGTTACCACAATGAGAATTGTGACATCAGAGTTTGGTTGGTTTTCTGTTTGGGTGTTTGTTGAGTTTTTGTGATAGATTTCACAGAAATGCCCAGGTTTTAATGAACACCCCCTCCCCCAGGGGAAATGAAATCAATAGGCTTGTTTTCAGTGGGACTTGCTTTCTTAAAAGCATTTTTATAGGCAGGGGGAAGTGAAAGTTGTTAAAATTTCTCACATATTTGTTGTTTGACAAGGGCTAACAAATGTATTTAAGCTTAAAAAGCCAACCTAGTGAACAATATCTAACTTTTTTGCTACCATTCTTTCCCAGTTAAAGCCAACAGTTAAGGAATAAGCATACCTGCTAGAACTTTTAGCATTGCTATCATTATTATTGTAGTTATTTTGTAGTACTGGGGATTGAACCCAGAGGCATTTACCTCTGAGCTACACACCTAGCCCCTTAGAACAATTTTTTGTTTTGAAACAGGGTCTTGCTGGGTTGCTGAGAGTATCTCTTGGTTGCTGAGGTTGGTCTCGAACTTGCGATCCTCCTTTCTTAGCCTCTCAGATACTGAGATTACAAGTGTGTGCCACCATACATGGCTTAGCATTGCTGTTATGATGAGTAGCACTGCTTTGAGACTCTCTTCTCTTGACCTGCCTTGGGGCGAACACTTTGGCTGTCTTACATTGCTGCAGACTTCTTACACTTCTGAATGTGGATTTACGTGCTTTCTTAGATACTTTTACCCTGAAGTTCATTCACTGGAAAAACTTGAAAGAAACTAAATAAACAACAAAGTCTTAGCTCTAGAAACCTACAGTGAAATGCAATTACAGAGAAAAATGTAATGGCCCATGAGTATGGAGAATCATTATAAGTAGCCCCATAAGTGTAAGTGACCACCACTCCACAGATGAGACAGGCGGCAGGTGAAGTGTTCCCAGAAACTCCACCATTATTTTTATTTCTTTTCACTAAAGGATGCACACAGGGTCCAAAGCCTTGTTTCTCTAGATCTCTACCTAAATCTGTGAAATAGGGAGATTCCTAAGTTCCCAGTATTGGATTCTGAATAAATGAGCGGTCTTTTAAAAAACCACCCCCACTCCAGCTGGGCAAGGTGGTACATGCCCATAATCCCAGTATTTGAGAGGCAGAGACAGGATTATCACAGGTTTGAGATCAACCTACATAACTTGGTGAGACTCTTCGCAACCTACCAAGACCCTGTTTCAAAACAAAATAAATAAATAAATATGAAGGGTTGGGGGCGTAGCTTGGAGATAGAATGTCCCTGGATTTAATCCTTAGTCCTTCCCTTCCCCTGCTGCCATAAAGATAACTATCTCCTGCAATCAGGACTCACATACTACCAACATGGACAGGGTAAAAGTTGGGTGTTTAAAATATTCAAGACGTAGGCTTTTTCTTTTTGCAAAAGCTTTCTACCTGGGGAGTGTGATTTGGTCACCTCTTCATTTCTGGGAAAATGCCTGGATTTTATGAACTGAAAACAACTTTCCCGTTCAGGCATTCTGTATTTATAAGGTAAAGGCTAGCTGGGTATGGTGGCATGCACCTGTAATCCCAGTACGTGAGAGGCCGAAACAGGATTAAAGATTTGAAACCAGCCTCAACAATTTAGTGAGAATATCAGCAACACAGCAAGAGACCCTGTTTCAAAATAAAAAAAATAAAATAGGGCTGGGGATATAGCCCAAACACACACACGCACACACACACACACACACACACACACACACACACACACAGACAAGACTGTGAAATTCAGAGGCATAATTTAATACATGCATTAGGGTTGTTTTTCAAGATTATTATATTGATAACAATTTCCACCTGATTTTTTTTGTTGAACTAGAGGGAGGAAGACAGAGATGGGCGAGGGGAGAGGGAGTGAAATTTCTTTGGCCAAGGCTACTTGATAGAGTTTTTCCTGCTTATGTGACTGAGGTCAGCACTGTCCCCTGGGTTGATGTGAGAGACCTCCGGGTGACTGTGGGCTGAGGTCCCATGGCTGATGTAGGAAAGGGTGGGAGGTGTTTAAAAGGAATGGATGCTGCTGTACTCGAACCATGTCAGTTCCATATGGGACTAAACCGGTTAATTCACCTTGTCTGCTAAGAAGTCACATGATGCTATTCAAATTAATACGGCAGCTGGGCATGGTGGTGCACTCTTGAAATCCTGGCATTTGTGAGGCTGAGGCAGGTGGATGGTGGTAGGCTGACAGCCTCAATTATTTAGTGAGGACCTTTGGAACTCAGTGAGACCCTGTTTCAAAATAAAGAATAAAAAATAGGGCTGGGAATGTAGTTCAGAGGTAGAATGCTCCTGTGTTCCATACACACACACACACACACACACACACACACACACACACACTAATTACAGCATTGTGCAGGACTGAGGGTGGACCTTACTTGGGTGATCTGAACAGGAGTTTCATAGTAGTGGTCTTGGAACTAGCTGGATGAATTATTTTTAAGTATGATGAAAAATGGTACGAAGTTTGCTGAAGGTATTTATCTTTCAGATGGTCCAAAAGAAATCTCAAGAAAGAGGCTGTTGCATACTTCTGTGGGGATAATAGAGGGAGCTGCTTCCTACAGAGGTCTTTGTGAACCCTTCTCTGGGATGAAGGAGAAGAGATTAAGGCAGCAGAGGGTGATCCTGGGGGCACGAGTTGTTTAAGGGAATCTAAGTTCCTGAAAACCCTGAAGCAGGTTATTTTTGTACCTCTTGAGTCCTTAGTAACCATGGGCTCTACTGGTGATATAATATGGCCCCCAATTCTTTGACATTCCTCCTGTTGAGTGATGGGGTCTGTGTCTTGACTCCTTGAAGCTGGGCGAGTCTGGGACTTTGGGCACTATAGTGCTCAGCCAAAGCGACCACATGTAATTGCCAGGCCCGAGTGTTAGATAAGGTGGTGCATCTGTCACCCGATTTGCTAGATGCCTTCCTTGGGCACCCTCAGTTACCTCAGGGCACGTCAGGCAGATGTGGTGAGGATGCCAGACCACAGAGCGGCCATAACTAGGTCTTCCTGTCCCAGAACTCATCTTCCAGTTAGACATGGGAGTGGATGGGCCTTCAGGTGACCTTAGCCCTGGCAGCTTTGGGATTTCTTTTGTGGATCCCAGAGAGGTATGGGGAGAATACTTTCTTGTAAGGATAATCTGGTGCCCCTTTGGCGGGATGATGGTGTCTCCCAATCATAAAGGTGGAGAAAGGCATTGCTTGATACAAGTCTCTGGTGTGAAGGATGATGGGAAGATGACGTGTCCTTTCCTGGTGGCCACTGGGGCACAGGGATGTCCCGGGTGTGTCTGTTTATAGTTAACTCTCTGAAATCTTCCCCTGTGGAATGCATGGAGACATTAGAATGCAGTCCCTGACCCAGGGGGAGAGCAAAAGAGAATTTGGTTTGGTATTCAGAGCATATTTGGAAAAGAACAAGGGGATGCGCTGGGACCAGGCAACAAAGGCTTGACTTAAAGTGATTATAGAGAGCCAGAGATCTGAAATTTTATGTCCCAGTGCACTTTGGAGGAGATTTAACTACGCCATTCAACACAGAGGCTAATCAGAGTTGTACAAATAAATTACCATACGCTGCTCGGAAAATTAAAGGGTAAATTCAATAGGCTGTGTGATTTGAAGGAGGATTTATTTGGAGACAATGCAAATGGCTATTATTAGTCTTCAGACTCCTACTAATATTTACATGGGATGCCAGAAATGTCGTGGGTCTTCAGAAATGGTAGCTGCCTCGGCCGGTTTCAGAGACAAATTCAGACCTTACGTTTTTGTTCAAGACATGGCAGTAATTCCCACAATAGTTTCTGAGCTCCAGTAGTCATGGTGGGAGCTATTGATGGTGAAGTTCTACTGGGTACCGCTGGCTTTCCTTGGGAAAGGCCGAGGATGCCAAATGTCTTGCAGAATCTGGGACTGTTGTATATAGTGAAGAATTGTTGCTCGTCACCTGAGCATGTTCTGGTGAATGAAACGGTCAAAAATGTGTGTGTCATTACTGGAGCTGGGACCTCATTCCAACTTAAAATAATTTTCGTACAGTTTGCAGAGTTTTAAAGTGGTGTGAAGTTTTCAGGAATATATCTACCTGGTATGTGGAACACAGATTGCTTTTTTTGTTTATTGGGTCCTTAGTGAGAAGTGTTCACACTCAGAAAACCATGTTTTCAGTAACCAAGATGTCCCTGGTGGTTTTTGAACACATGCAACACACGTGCAGTTGCTTTGTTTGAATGCTGGATAATTTTTTTTTCTTTGTAGCATTGGGGATGTAACATTCTACCTCCAAGCTACACCCGAACTTTTTTTTTTTTTTTTTTGGTGGTACTGGGGTTCCTGGAAGCCCTTCTACCTCCGGGCTACACTCCCAGACCTCTTTTTACATTTTTATATTTGGAAACAGGGTCTCCTAAGCCAGCGCGCGCGGCTGGCTTCGAACCTGCGCGATCCTCCTGTCTCTGCCTCCCAAGCGCGGGGACTACAAGCGTGCGCCACCACGCCCGGCTACACCCGAACTTTATTTTTTATTCTTTAATTTGAAACAGGGTCTTAAGGAGTTGCAAAGGGCCTCAGTAAGTAGCTGAGGCTGTCCGAGAACCACGATCCTCCTGTCTCAGCCTCCCAAATACTGGGATTACAAGCATGTGCCTCCAAGCCCAGCTCAAATGCTGGAGAATTCAATGCGTGATCATCCTTTTCCTTTAAAAAAATAGCACATGTAAAAGAGTTTCGAGGATATTCAGTTTTTTCATTATCATTTTATTCATTTATATCTAACCTCATTATTAAAATATACGTTATATACCGTGCAACTCATTTGTTTAAAGTGGATGGCTCAGTGGCTTATTCATGGGGATGGGTAACCATGGCCTAAAGGCAAGTTTAGAACATCCTCATCATTCTGAAAGTAAACTCTTACCCAGCAGCAGTCACCCCCACCCAATGTCCACTCCTTGGTAGAAGCTCTTTCTTCCTCTTCTTCCTCCTTCTCCTCCTTCTTCCTCATCTTCATACTGGGGATTGAACACAGAGCCATGCTAACTCCAAACTACACCCCCAGCCCTTTTATAGTGTTTTGAAGCAGGGATTCGCTAGGTTGCTAAGAGTCTCACTAAATTGCTGAGGATAGCCTTGAACCTACAACCCTCCTGTCTCAGCCTCCCAAGTACTGGGATTATAGGTATGTGCTGCTATGCCTGGCCATTGTTGTCATGTTGTTGTTGTCATCGTTGTTGTTGTTGTTGTTGTTCTCCTCCTCCTCCTCCTCCTCCTCCTCCTCCTTCTCTTCCTCCTCCTTCTCTTCCTCCTCCTCCTCCTCCTCCTCCTCCTTCTCTTCCTCCTCCTACTCTTTCTCCTCCTCCTCCTCCTCCTCCTTCTCTTCCTCTTCTTTCTCTTCCTCCCTCCTCCTCCTTCCTCCTCCTTCTCTTCCTCTTCCTCCTCCTCCTTCTCTTCCTCCTCTTTCTCTTCCTCCCTCCTCCTCCTTCCTCCTCCTTCCTCCTCCTTCTCTTCCTCTTCCTCCTCCTCCTCCTACTCCTCCTCTTCCTCCTCCTTCTCTTCCTCTTCCTCCTCTTCCTCCTCCTTTTCTTCCTCTTCCTCCTCCCTCTCCTCTTCCTCCTCTTTGTCCTTCTTGCACTGGGAGTGGAACTCAGGGGCATTCTACCTCTGGGCTATACTCCCAGCCCTATTTTCTTATTCTTTGTTTTGAAACAGGGTCTCACCAAGTTCTGGACAGCCTCACTAAGTAGCCGCGGCTGGCTGTGACTCTCCTGTCTCCACCTCCCAAGTACTGGGATTACAAGCGAGTGTCCAGCCATTGTCTTCTTTGAAATCCCTCCTTGTTTATTGGAAATAGATAAAAACTGTGGCTGCCACCTTCTGCTTCCTGATAAGGCGGCGCCTAATTGGACATTTATATACAGAAACATATTTCATTCTATTACAAGTAATTTTCTGTTTTTTTCTTCTATCTCAAAGTTAGGGCCTTTTATTGACTTAAAACTGTATGTGAATGTGATTTTGTTGCGTCTGAACGCCATTTGGGAAAAGTCGGGGCACATGTTGAATGTGTGTATGAAGAGGAAGTGTTAGATCAGTTGAGATGGCCATAGTTACACCGACGTGAGTTAGCAACAGAAGCGTGCCAGTACCTTGAGTTACTGGCAGTATTTGTCTCCAAGTACAACATGGTCATGTGATCACTTTCTATTTTATGTTATGGACTGGATATCTGTGTGTCCCCTAAATCGATAAGTTGGAGCCCTAAAAGTATGACTGCATTGGGAGCTGGGGTTTTGAAGTAAGTGATTAAGTTAAATGAGGGTGATTCTGATAGCTGTCAGATTAGTTTTCTGATAAGAAGAGATGCTGGAGGACATAGCCTCACCCCATGCAGCCAGCTCACAAAGAACAGGTACCATTAACACGCAGCAAGACAGAGGCCACCCACCACCCACGAGAGGCTCAGAATGAAGCCAGCCCCGCTGACCACAGCTTCAGCGGACTTCCAGAACTGTGGAATTCTGTGGTAGCAAGCCATACAAACTCATACACTGAGGTATATTTTAACTGATGAAAACGGCCATTTCCAGGGGCCATCGGTGAAAGCAAGTGTGTCTGTATCTACGCTGGGGGGAAACTTGGCATCTACGATGAGCAGCCCCTTGGACATCAGTGTAGCTCCCAGGACACCTCTGCTACGGCGGGCAGTCTGCTTTCAGGAGTTCCTGCTGCCCGGACACCTCTGTCTGTCCTCTATTTTCATACCCGCCTGGCCCCACTCTCTACTTTGTCTTCTTAGTGCCTTCATTATTTCATTATTTGTTAATTGCATTGTTACTTCTAACATTGCATTAGTAAACTGCAGTGTTTAGCAAACCTTTATTTTCTAAACAGCCGAGTATCCTGCGGAGAGACTATTTTTTCCACACAAAAAAGCAGGTATAACAATGACTCGTACTCATTGTAAATGTTTAATTGGCTCAGGGAAGGACAAAAGGAAAGTAAACTGTTCATGAAATAGCACTGTATAGACCTCGCCACTATTATCAGTCGGGGGTTTTCTTTCCAGACAGCTGTGTGTCTGTGCGCCATATTCCCCCACGCACCCATATTTACACAGGCATACAAGTTTACATTTACGTTCACGACGTCCGACCTTATTTGCTGCTCCAGAAAACTGCTTTGAAATGATTTTTTTTTGTGGATGTCTTCTGCAATAAATAGGGATGGAAGTATAACATTTAAATAGCTGCATAGAATTCCAGTGTGTGTGTGTGTGTGTGTGTGTGTGTGTGTGTGTGTGTGTGTATGAGATCTCTATATATACTAGGATGGATATAATTAGTGTCGACTTGCTAGACTCTTGGAATGTGCATATATATATATATATATATATATATATTCCAGATATAATATGTATGTACTTTTTTCTGCTAAAAAGAGGTTACATTCCAATGCAAAATTTTTATTCACTCGTAATCATACCCATGCAAAATTTTAATATATTTCTAGTTGTTTTGTGATATTGTTTTGTGGAATTTATTGTTAATTTATACTGTTTTCCTAAAAACATTTAAAAATTTTTGACATATTAAACAAATGTAAAGAAAATGTAGAGAGATTAAAATCAAAAAAACTAAACAGATTCTGTATTTCTCTACCAAGTTCTAATATTTTAACATAATTCAGATTGAGAAATTAATATAATTGAAATTCTCTGTATATCCAGTCTCTTTCTCTTTGATTATAACCACTGTTGTGGATTTGGTGTTTATTTTTTCCCTATAAATGTTTTATATTTAGTAAATAATACGTAGTGAGCCAGGCCTGGTAGCTGTAATCTCAATACCTGGGAGACTGAGACAGGAGGATCACAAGTTTGAGGCCAGCCTTAGCAATTTAGTGAGATCCTTAACAACTTAGGGAAATCTTGTTTCAGAATAAAAAATAAATAGGGCTGGAGATATAGTTCAGAGATAGATCACCCTGGGTTTACTCTCTAGTTCCACAAAACACCAACATGACAATAAACAAACAAATATGGTGTTGTTTCTATAGGTTTTTAGAATTTACATAAATGATATCGGCACAAATAATTCTTTTTTTTTTGGTACTGGGGTAGAACTCAGGGGCTTTCAACCTTTAGGCTACACTCTCAGACCTATTCTCTATTTTATTTGGAAACAGGGTCTCACTAAGTTGCTGAGAGCCTCACTAAGTAGCTGAGGCTGGCTTCGAACCTGTGATCCTCCTGTCTCAGCCTCCTAAGCGCGGGGATTACAAGTGTGTGCCACCACACCCAGCTTATTCTTTATTTTGAAACAGGGTCTCACTGCGTTGCAAGGGGTCTCACTAAGTAGCTGAGGCTGTCCCTGGACCGTGATCCTCCTGTCCCAGCCTCCCAAGCGCGGGGCTTACAAGCGTGCGCCACCATTCTCGGCTTCAAATAATTCTTTACTTTGCTTTCTATGCGTGTACTGTCACTTTACTTTCCCCTCCCACAAATTTCACTATTATAGAAAGCGGGACAGAGCATACGCTTGGGTTAGTGTTCTGGTTGACATGCGAGTTTC
>NC_137806.1:24635384-24755383 GCF_963383645.1 Muscardinus avellanarius
GCAAAGCATAGAAGGTCTGCCGGGCGTGGTGGCGCACGCTTGTAATCCCCGCACTTGGGAGGTGGAGACAGGAGGATCACGCCGGTTCAAAGCCAGCCTCGCTGGCTTGAGACCCTGTTTCAAAAAATAAAAAAAGTATAAAATAGGTCTGGGAGTGTAACCCGGAGGTAGAAGGGCTTCCAGGAACCCCAGTACCACACACACACACACACACACACACACACACACACACACACATACACAAAGCATAGATGGTTAATAGAGTCCTTAAGGAGCTAGGCAGAGCTGGGCATGGTAATCCACCCCTGTAATCCCAGGGGATTTGGAGGCTGAGACAGGAGGATTGCCAGTTTGAGACCAGCCGCAGCAACTTAATGAGAGCCTTGTTTCAAAATAAAAGACAAAGTTGGGCTGGGGATATAGTTCAGAAGTAGAATACCCCTGGGTTCAATTTCCAGTAATGGGGGGAGGAAGGAGGATGCTTCGAAAAAGTTTCCAAAAGGGCTTCTTATTGGGTGAAAAGAAAACTGAGAAACCCTGGTCTCTAGGCAAAGAGTATCAGTGAAAACAAGAAAGGACATTCTAGCAGCTCCACACGAGTCTGCTGGGTGTAGGTTATTCTTCCTGGCACTCACCAGGATTTAGTAATCAGACCTACATGTAATAATAGAATATGCTTTTTTTTGTGGTAGTTTGTGGTATTGGGGATTGAACGCAGAGACATTCTACCTCCAAGCTAGAGCCCCAATGCTTTTTATTTTTATTTTTTCTGTTGTTGTTTTGAAACAGAGTCTTGCTAGGTTGCTGAGTTGCAGAGTTGCAGAGGCTGGTTTTGAACCTGTGATCCTCCTGCCTCAGCCTCCCAAGTACTGGGATTACAAACATGCAACACCGTGCCTGGTTGGTACTTACGAGTTTATAACAACACCAAGTATCTGTTTTGTCTGGATGGATTCTATACTTCTCGCTATCACAGGGGGTTTGGTGCATTTCCTTGTTAACTTAATAGAATCTGAAACCTAATATTTGATGTCATTTTGATACACAAATTACTATTTTGCCTCAACAGGCTTCTACGGGGGGTCTGCCTCTGATCTTTTACATTCTCTGCTGTTGACAAGGTCAGCCTGGCCATGAAATTGTGATATTGCTGATACGGACATTTTATTTGTTTTCTTAATCGTGAGATCTCATGGCTGGGCCGATCAGCTCTTATTTGTTTAAATGACCCACTCAATGTGCCGTGTGGACGGCTCTGCTCCAAGGCTGCCTGGCGCCCGCCCCCGGAGCCCAGGGTGGTCTCTAGTTATGTGGCGGCGAGCCTAGCAGACAGTTATGCATTGCGACATCTCTGTTTCTGTTCTGCTCTATTTTAAAAATAAAAATGCTAAGCCGGGCGTTCAGGTTCGAAGCCAGCCTCAGATACTTAGTGAGGCTCTCAGCCACTTAGTGAGACCCTGTTTCCAAATAAAATATAAAATAGGTCTGGGAGTATAGCCCAGAGGTACATGGGTTCCACTCCCCAGTACCACCACCAAAATAATAATAATAATAATAATAATAATAATAATAATAATAAACAATTAAAATAAAAATGCCAACCGGGCATGGTGGCGCTTGCTTGTAATCCCAGCATTTGGGAGGCTGAGACAGGACGATTGCAGTTCGAGGACAGCCTCACCTAGTACTTAGTGAGGCCCTTTGCAAGTCAGTGAGACCCTGTTTCTAAATAAATAAAAAAATAGGGCTGGGGTTATAACTTGGAGGTAGAATGCCTCTGGGTTCCATTCCCAGTTCTGCAAATAATAATAATAATAATAATAATAATAATAATAATAATAATAAAAATTCCAGCCAGGCAGCAATGAATGGGCTTCACGATCCGTGGGTTGTGATCCACGTTTGAAACATAGTCCCAGTGATCAGATGGCTTTTTTGCCGGTGTTCTGTGTTTGGTTCTGAATACGCAACCTGTGGGCAGTGTTTAGGAGTCCCTTGGCAGACACCTGCTGGCCTCGGCGGGGGCCTTGGTGAGCCGCGCTGGGAGCCTCTGAGGTGGCCTGTGGTCTCTGCCCCCTGTGTTCATGCTCCCTCGAATGTGGCCTGGATTTCCTGACTTGGCAGAAGCCACATCATGCATTTTAGCGTTTGGACATAAAAAGACTGTGGCTTCAGTCTTGGGTCTCTGCTTTTCCTCTTTCTCGAATCCTGCACTCTGGGGGAAGCCCACCGCCCTGTTGTGTTGAGCTGTCGGGGACGGGGCCCAGCTGGCCACCGCTCTGGAGAAGCTCACAGGGCCAGGAACATAAGCTCTCAGCACAGCCAGGGAGCAGCTTTGCCTGGCCAGGCGTCGTGAGGGGAGGGGGCTCCGAGCGGGCAGCAGAACCCCGCAGCCTCAACAGGCACCCGAGCCAGAACACCGACCCAGCGGCTCACACACTCCCGACCCTCGGAAACTGCAGGAGGCGTTGAGTGTTTGTGTGAGCCACTACAGTCTTGGGGGTAATTAGTTAGGCCATCATAAATGAACGACATCGTGTCTGAAAGCTCCCGGAAGCAAAAAAAATGGTATTGCTACAAAAGGGGGGGGGGGTCTTGGGAAATCAAACAGTGTTCCAAGTTTGCACTAGAAAATTAGTAAACATGGAAGCCCCTCGCGATCTCCCCGCTGCATTAGGACATCGACAGTTATTTATTGCGTTTCTTTTATTTTTTTATTTTTTATTTTTTGGTGGTTCTGGGGTTCCTGGAAGCCCTTCTATATCCAGGCTACAGTCCCAGACCTATTTTTTTTTTTTTTTTGAAACAGGGTCTCTTAAGCCAGCGCGGCTGGCTTCGAACCTGCGCGATCCTCCTGTCTCCGCCTCCCAAGCGCGGGGATTACAAGCGTGCCCACCACGCCCGGCTGTTTATTGCGTTTCTACACGAGTACCTGGTTCTATGCGGACTTTGCAGAATCAAGGAGGTCTATGCTATTTTCAATTCCAGGTTGATCTATATTTGAGAGAACTTTGCTTGGAACGGAAAGGAGATGCTTGGACTAAAAATGAAGATCTCAAGCCTCATAGGCTTAGTTTGGTTCAGTCGCCTCCTCTGTCTTCTAATGGTAGACTAGGACCACTATATTTTCCCGCAGCGACCCCAAGGGATTGTTCCCTGGTCCTGTGCGAGCCCGTCCTCTGAGCAGACTGAGGAGAGAGGACAAAGGCCACCTCAGGAGGAGACACCCTGGCCATTGACAAAGGTCTGGAAAGTAGGGGTAGAGATGACAGGATGAGGACTGGAGAAGGAAGCACCTGCTCATTTAACGAGCAGCGTTTACACTCGGCCATACGCTAGACACCAAGTTCATCTATAGACAATCAGAGGCAATCCCTGTGTTTGAGGAATTTGCGGGCACTTGTGTGTATTTCTGGTGTGGGGCGCGTGTGTATGGGATTGTCAGGTTTTCAGTCCCCTCTAAACCATGACCACACATGCCAGGAAGTTTATGCGAGCATTCCATGCTAGCGGAGTATGTTCTTTTGTTGTTTTGGTACTGGGCATTGAATCTAGGGACATTCTACTCCCAGCCCTATTTATGTATTTATCTAATTTATTTTTTTACTGGGGATTGAACCCAGGGGCATTCTACCTCTGAGCTACACCCCCGGCTCTACTTTATTTTTATTTTGAAACAGGTTCTCACTAGGTTGATGAGAGTCTCACTACTTGTGGAGGCTGCTCTCGAACCCGTGATCCTTCTCTCTTGCCCTTCCAATTACTAGGATTACAAGCGTGTGCCAGCACACCTGGCTTATTTTTTTGTTTGTTTGTTTTGAGTTACATCCCCAGCCCTACTTTATTTTTATTTTGAAACAGGGTCTCTCTAGGTTCTGAGAATCTTACTAAATTGCCGAGATTGGTCTCAAACCTGCGAGCCTCCTGTCTCAGCCTCCCAAGTGCTGGGATTACAGGCGTGCGCCACCACATCTGGCTCACCGTCATGGTTTTTAAATTTATCTATATGCAATCACTGTTCATATTTTGCATGAACAACGTAGAACTGTACAAAAGGCGCGGATGGATGACTTGCTCAGTATGTGGCGGAGCCAGGATTCAGTCTCAGTTGCAGAAAGACAAAGAGAATGGTGTGCTAAGCGTGGGTGCTGAGAGCTTGCCGGGAATCAACCCGCGTGTCTGACCTCCTCTGCTTTATCATCAGCAACTCCACTCTCTGTGTGTCCCTGGGTCTGATATCCAGCTTGTCTGAGGCCATCTCTGACCCATTGGTAAGCGTGCCTTCCCTGGGTGATGGGTTGACCAGCCTCTGCTTGGTTCCCTTACCGTGTTAAAGGTTTAGGGTGTGTGCACCTGCCCATTCCCAACCAGCCTGCTGCTTTGAGCCCTTGGTCATCACCTGGTTCCTACTGGACTCAGACTTTTTATGGCCCCCTTCCTTCCTTCCTTCCTTCCTTCCTTCCTTCCTTCTTCCTTCTTCTTTCTTTCCTCCTTTCTTTTTTGCAATAATGGGGATGGAACCCAGGGCCATTCTACCTCCAAGCTACACCCCTAGCCCTATTTTTTTTATTCTTTATTTTGAAACAGAGTCTCACTGAGTTTCAAAGGGCCTCACTAAGTAGCTGAGGCTGTCTGTAAACCATGATCCTCCTGTCTCAGCCTCCCAAATGCTGGGATTACAAGCGTGCACCAACCATGCCTGGGTTTCTTGGCCTTCTTTCTGGTTCCAACTCAGCCTTGTTCTGGGCCCTTCTCTCTGTCCTACCCCAGCCATAAATATTGTGGTTTCTCTTGCCATTCTGATAAGGACCCAACAAACTTATTCACTAATTAGAACATTGCATCAAGAGGAGTTTTGTGGAGGGAGGTCGTGCCCTGGCTTTCGTGGGAGGTTTACCATCTGTTTGCAGCATAGTCCTGTTTTTTTCCGCTGTGATCGCATAAGACAAGCACAACTCCTAATTTTTCCAAGAATTTGGAAATTCCAGAACTTCTGCTGCCTCCAGTTTCCTCTGTGTTTACATTGTCCATATCTGTGTCCTTCTGTCCCCAAACATCTTATTGACAGCAACAGAGATCTACCAAGGGCTTATGATGTTTCAGGCACTGTTCTAAAGGGTTCCCGATGAGCAGGGTACGGTGGTGCACGCTTGTAATTTCAGCATTCTGGAGGCTGAGACAGGAGGATTGCGGTTCAGGGACAGCCTTAGCTACTTAATGAGGCCCTTTACAACTCAGTGAGACCCTGTTTCAAAATAAAGAATAAAATACAAGGCCAAAAGTGTAGCTCAGAGGGAGATAGAATGCTACTGGGTTCCATCCCTAGAACTGCAAAAAAGTAAAAGAAATTAAAAAAATAAAGGGTTCACATGAATCCTCACAGCCAGCTTATGTGATGAGGACTGTCATTAATTCCTGTTTTACAGAAGAGAAGCCTAATAAGGATCAGAGGAGCAAAGTCCCTTGATGAGGGTATTGCAGAGTAATTTATATATCTTGGATTTGAACCACCTGTGTTAGTAACTGGTTGGAATTATTTGGCTTCTATGTCTGCCGGTGTTCTCCAGAGAACCAGAAAAGTAGAATGATGAAATCATAAAGGGATTTATGGTAAGGAATTGGCTCTTGTGATTGTGGAGGCTGGCAAGATCCAAGATCAGCAGTCGGCAGGCTGGAGACCGAAGATAGCAGACTGAGCCATTCCCAGATAACTAGAGTCTGAAGGCCCGAGAATCAGGAGAGCAGACGATAGAAATATATTCTGAAATCCAGCAGGCTCTAGGAAGAACCAGTACTTCAGCTCTAGGCAAAGGCACGAAAAAGCCATTGTCCCAGCTCAAAGGCATCCAGCATGAGAAGTCTCTAATCTTTCTTGGGAAAGGCCAGACCTTTTGTTCTATGCAGCCCTGTGACTGATTGGATGAGGCCCACCCATGCTATAGAAGGTGGCCTGCTTTACTCAGTGTACAGAATTAAATGTTAATCTTATCCAGAAATACCCAGAATAACATTTGACCAAATATCTGGGCACCATGGCTTGGTGAAGGCGCCACATACAGTTAACCATCAGGGTGCATCCTGGCATTTTGATTCATGCCGGTAAGTTAGGTCTGGTTCTCTGTGCATTGTGGTGGCATAATGGTGGTGCCTTTTGGAGGTGCTATAGTTACAGAAATGCTGGGATAATGAACTTGTGTGTTTTACACTGCCAATGACTGAGATCTTAATCCCAGAGATGAGAGAATTGTTAAGTGACCCTACAGGTAGTGTTTGTGTGTTCTTGAGGAGATCTCTTTTTATTTGTTTGCAGAGTTGCAGGGGGTTTAGCATTGTGGTTTTGCCACAGTTATAGCAATCACCCAGCTTCTTTGTGGCTTTCCTAATGGCAAAGCTCATTGGTAATGTTTTGTGGATTTTTAGCATTATCTTCTGATTGGTGGTCTGCCTCTCATTTAAGAATCCATCCTTCATTTTTTTTCTGTGAAAGATACTACCACTTTGGAAATACGACAGAAACCTACTAAACAATAATTCTATATTAGGCACCTACTAGATATTCTGACTTGCATGTGTATTTACTTATTTTCTATTTTTATTTATTTTCATTCTTTTTTGTGTGGGGTACTAGTGATTGGACCCAGAGGCATTTGACCTCTGAGCTACACCCCTAGCCATATTTTATTTTTATTTTAAAACAAGGTCTTGCTAGTTTGCTGAGGGTGTCCATACTTGCTGAGGCTATCCTCAAACCTGCAATCCTCCGGTCTCAGCCTCCCAAGTAGTGGGATTAACAGGTATGTACCACCAGGTCAGGCACAGTAAATACCATTTTGATACATTAACATCCCTTCAGAGGACTGCTAAGAGCTCCAAATGAAAGGACCATTAAGCTGAGAACGGGCAATTCAAAGCTGTTCCAAGCTATTAATTTGCTAATTATTAATGGGTATTCCTGTAAGTTGATGCAGCCAAAGCCCCTGTGCTGGTTAAGTAGGAGGCCATTTGTGGCCTGTGTTCTAAGATGTGGGATGAGGGCAACATTTCTGGATTCTCGCATGTATTTTTTTCTCTGTGAACCTATTTTCTTTCCTGCGTGAATACCCCTATTTCTTCTAATTTGTGTTGCCCTGTTGTCCTTTATTTATGTCTTGTGAAAAGGTTGATAACGGCTAACGGGCTCATTAGACGCCCATTCCTTTCTCCAGGAGCTTTAAAACACCCATCACCTCTTCCTCCTTTTCTCCCCAGAGCCCCATTTACATCATTCTTATTTGGTGACCTGAAGTACAGTCCAGTTTGCTTATGTCTTCAGGGTAGTCCAGTTTATATAAAGTAGTTTAAAAAAATTCGGGGCCAGGCAAATGACAAGATTTGAGCTCACGATTTCTGCAGTGAAAGGAAATAATTCGAATGAGTTACAAATTCAGCCGGGCGTGGTGGCGCACGCTGGTAATCCCAGCATTCAAAAGGCTGAGACCGGAGGATTGCGGTTCGCGGACAGCCTCAGCTACTTAATGAGGCCCTCTGCAACTCAGTGAGACCTGGTTTCAAAATAAAGAATAAAATATTGGGCAGGGGGTGTAGCTCGGAGGTCAAATGCCTCTGGGTTCCATCCCCAGACCCGCAAAAACAAAAACAAAAACAAAAACAAAAACAAAACAAATGAATCTCTTTAGGAGTAGCTGTACTAACCATTTTCCTGAACCATCCGCCGACTCCGGCACTTAGATAAATCCTTTCTTTAGACGCATTAAAAAGTACGCTGACAAGTGTAGTTACAGCAGATAGATTTAGCCCGTGTACTTTATCTACATAATCTGATTGTAATTTATATATCTTCAGCCCAGATAAAGCAAAGCCATTTCTTATTACCAAATTTTTCTTTTTGTCAACATGATGTGAGTGGGGTATTGACTTTAACTGAAGGGTGGTGATTAATCATAGCAGCTTGCAGAGACATCATTTACTGCTCCGTGTAGCTGAGTGACTGCTGGTTGAGGTGGGAGTCAATCAAGATAAACCCAAGTGAGTTAGTCACTCTCTGATGACGGTGGATGGTGTGATGGATTTATTAGCTAAATTCCCTTTTAAAAATCACTTTGCATTCTTAGCAGGTGTATAGGTGGATTTTTTTGTTTGTTTATTTTAAATAGAAGGAAAGTAAGTCACCGCCAGCGGAAGAATCTATTAGTTTGCAAAGGAGAGGTAAATCAACGGAATGTCACAATCAAAGATAAATGACCAAGAAATAGCCACAGGAAATGTTTAACTCTGGATTAATTTTGTCAAGTTCAAAGAGGGCAATTATGTTCTTAGTAATTTGGGTGTTTGATTGACTGGGAAGAAGAGATGCATCTCGTGTCCAATTTCACAGCTTGTATAATGAGATTTTCCCCCTCATTTAGAATTAAATATTGTTGTTGTTGTTGTTGTTGTTGTTGTTGTTTTTCCTGGGGAAAATTCGTAACCCAGCCTGACATTGTTCTCATAAAAAGCCTTTATGGGACGTACCTTTTTTCTCTCCAGAGAAAATGTAGTCAGGAAGTATATAGCAAGTCGATATTAACCTTAATAAAAGAAAAATCTAAAGACGACCCATTCAGGAAGGAAAAAAAAAAAAAAAGACAAACCTTGCCAGAGGTAAATGTCAGAGACTCCTGAGTAGTCCGGATCTTTTCATCAATTTATTTCTAGTTTTCTTCCTTAGAACAGATCGAGAGTGGGCTCCCTTATTAAACTGTTTAGCATATCAAATAGGATGCTAGTAAATGCCTCTTTGTCACCGTCTGGTTCCTTTGCGGCTTGTGGAAGGAGGACATTGATTACCTCCTCTCAAGTAAAAAATGTACCCCTGCTTGGAGATGAAGGACGTGAACTATGGGCATGCGATGGACCAGCAACTGAATGGTCCTGTCCTGGCCTTAAGTTCTCAGCTCTTGGCATTTGTACTGGTGTCTCCTTTTGTTCTAGCCCCGCCATTTCCTTCCTATCTGGCCTGAAACAGTATGCTATGTGTTTGTTGGAGAGGCTTTTCTATGGCTCAAATAAGCTGGCATTTGGCTAGATAGCAATCAAGCCCTTAAATTAGCATCCATATTTGAAACTAGCCACAGGTGTTCTGTCTAAGCTATTGGTCCATGACTAGGAAGGATTTTGCCACCCATTTAGCAGTATCTGGAAATGAATTTTGTTGTCATATCTGGTGTGTGTGTGTGTGTGTGTGTGTGTGTGTGTGTGTGTGTGTGTAGGGATATTATTGACATTAATGAGCCGGGTCTGGGGATACTGCTATATATCTACAACACCCAGAATAGTCCACACATAATGAAGAATTATCTGGCTCAAAATGTCAGTGATGTTGAGGTTGAAAAACTGATTCACTCTGTAATGACTTCTGGGCTTAATAAGGGCATATTTAGGTCTTTTGGTCTTTATTGATTTTCTGGGTTGAATTAGCCAAGGTTTCTCATTGTTATAGACAGCCCTTCCTCCTTTGCTAAAAGTAATATTATGGATATAAGAGGCTATAGGAATTTACTTTTTTGACAAGCAAGCAATGGAAGACTAATTTCTTGGTCCTTCCTATGGATAAGCAGTTGTCCCAGTGCCGTTTATTGAAAGGCCTATTCCTTCCCCTCTGATTTGGGATGTCAGCTGTAACTGTCTCTTAAGTTTCTCTGTCTGTTTGGATTTTCTTCTTTGCCTCAGTGATTTGTCTGTTTCCAATAGCAATACCACACTTGTACAATTATTATAGCATTACTGCTTTTGTTGTCTGCATGACAAGTTCCTTCATTTGTTGGTGTTCTTTAAGACTAGTTTGGTTATGCTTGACACACTCTGCTTCCATATAAGTTTTAAAGTTGGCTCATCCAGTTTTGTAAAGCAAATATGCTAGGATTTGTCCTGTTATGACGCTGAGTAATTTTTGAGGACAGCTGACATTTTTATGACGTGTTTTCTGATCCATGAACATAGTATTTATTCCCTTTGTTTACAACTTCTTTAATCTTTCTATGAAGTATTGTAGTTTTCTGTGTGAGAGGATCATTTACCTTTTGTAAGATTTCTTCTTTCATATTTTATGTGTTTTGAAGATAACATAAATGCTATCTTTTAAGATATACTTTTTATGCCAGGCGTGGTGGTGCACGCTTTGTAATCCCCGCGCTTGGGAGGCGGAAACAGGAGGATCGTGCAGGTTTGAAGCCAGCCTTGCTGGCTTGAGAGACCCTGTTTCCAAATAAAATATTAAAAAATAGGTCTGGGAGTGTAGCCCGGAGGTAGAAGGGTTCCATCCCCAGTACCACCAAAAAAATAATAATAATAAAATAAAATTTACTTTTTTTGTCTGGTACTGGGGATTGAACCCACGGGTATTCTACCTCTGATCTATATCTCCAGCCCTATTTTATATTATGTTTTGAAATGGGGTCCCACTAAGTTGCAGAGGGCCTCATTAGGTAGCTGAGGCTGGCTACAAACCCACAATTTTCACCTCCTAAGTACCAGGATTACAAGTGTGTGCCACTATGCCCAGCTTCTGAAATATGCTTTCTTGCGTATTTTCATATAAATTGTGAGATTTCAAAGAACTATTGCTGTAGGGAATACCATATTCACTACCATTTGTTATTAGCGGTGCTTTAGCATAAAGAGGTAGAGATTGATCATTTTACTTATTGACCCTCTTCCCATACAAAATAAAAGTTATGTATGCACTTTTAATTTATGTAACAAAATACTTACTGGTAACATAGCAATTTAAATCATCACAGAAAATACTGGAGCAGCGATGATATTTTCATTTTCTTCCTTACTTATTTGTCATTACTTTCTTTTCCTTGCATATATATATACATTTGGTATTGGGAGTTGAACCCAGAGGCATTCTGCCTCCAAAGCTACACCTGCCTCCAAGCTACACCCCTAGCCCAATTTATTTGTTATTTTTTTATTTAGAAACAGGGTCTAAGTTGCTGAGGCTGGCTTTGAACCTGTGATCCTCTTGTCTCTGCCTCCCAAGTACTGGGATTATGAGGATAGGCCACCACACCGGCCTCTTTCCCTTATTCTTAACTTCATTTTTTTGTATCTTTTCTTTTTTCCTGTTAGTTGCCATTTCTGGCAAGTATTAGTAGATGATTGATTAACTGAAAAAAGCATTTGTGTGTGTGTGTGTGTGTGTGTGTGTGTGTGTGTGTGTGTGTGAGAGAGAGAGAGAGAGAGAGAGAGAGAGAGAGAGAGACTGACTTGGGATTGAACCCAGGGGCATTTCACCTCTAAGCAACACTCTCAGATAAACCTATTTTATCTTATTTTTTAAAATTTGAAACAGGGTCTCACTAAGTTTCTGAGGGCCTTTCTACATTGCTGAGGCTGGCTTTGAACCTGAGATCCTCCTGTGTCAGCAGCCTCCCAAGTACCTTACAAGATTGCATGCACCAGCAAGCCTGGCTATATCCTCCTGCCCTTCCCCCATTAGTTGCAATTTTTGTTCAGTGTTAGAGGATTATGACTATTTTAAAGCATTTTTTAAATTTGATGAGTCATAGGTATTAACTGGGCCTTTACTTCTCATCCTTGTAGTACTGACTCCTGGGGTACTCTATAGCGGGGCTAGCAGATTTTTCATATAAAAGGCCAGAGAGTAAATATTTGCAGGTCTTTGGGCCATCTGGCACTGAGGCAGCCACTGGGCTCCCTGTCTGAGGACCAGGGCAGCCGGAAGCAGCACAGCAATGAGTGACTGAGGCCACGTTTCAGTAAACCTCTTTTATGAACACTCACATTTGAATTCCATGTAATTTTCGGATGGCACAAAATAGCAATTTCCCAGCCATTTAAAGATGCAAATGCCATTCTTAGCCTCTGGGCCCTGCAGACACAGGCAAATGGGAAGGCTTTGGCGCATAATCTCTAGTTTCTCATAAACATCCGGTGTGAACCTTTAGCCTGAGATTTATTCCATGAACTTGTTGGGGGATAATGGATATTTCCTGGCTTCATTTTGAGCCCCGTGATCCTAACTTGGATCTTCGTAACATTAAGATATAGACATGTTTTGTTTTAGTTTTGCTACTGGGGATTGAACCAAGGAGCATCCACTCTCTGAGGTACACTCCCAGCCCCGACTCCTGTTAATGTTTTATTTTGAAACAGGCTTAGGACCTCATTAAGTTGCTGAGGCTGTGCTCAAACCTGTGATTCTCCTATCTCAGCCTCCCAACTGTTGGGGTTACACACATGCCTCAACACATCCAGCTTATGTATGTTTTAATACTAGGACCTCTTTTTAAGTGAGTTGGAAAATGAATCAGGTTGACGCTGCTTTGGTAAATAAATGATATCAAATGTAGATGATGCTGAGGGCTGATTTCTTTCCGGATCCAATTGGACTGATGATGTAATAGTCGGGACAATCCTTAGAGAGAGCATTGTTCAACTTTCCGACACCTTCCACACATTTTTCTACATGAAGAAACTTGGAATTTTACAAATCTAGACAGGTGCAGAACTGGGAATATAGCCAGCTTAAACTTGTTTTAGTCCTTCTTTTTCTTAGAAATAGTCAATTTTCACTTCCCTATTGAAGAATCTTTGGTCCACTATGTCCATGGCTGCCCCAAAGTATAGCTATATATTGGTGGTTTTTTTCTCATGTTAATGTCACCTAGGCATGGATGATATTTCTAAAGTATCATATAAATGGGGGCCAGTTTTTCTGTTTTCCTATACAATGCCTGAAATAATGGAGCACCTCAAAGGAAATATTTCTTATTAAGCACGTACTGAATGCTGTGCATAGGCGAGATTGTTCCCAGGGGATAGAGGTGGGTACCCATCAAATATCATCCCATCTTCCCACAGCAGTTTATAATATCATGGAGGAAGCCCATGAATACTTAAATGGTATAAAAGAATGCAGGCACTTGGGGAGGGAGACACCACAGAGCGGATGTCTCACTGAGGATATGGCAAACAGGAAAGTTTCGTTCACAGAACAGCACATATCGGCTGCAATGCTGGCAGCTGGGGAGCCTGCTGAGTACTTTCTAGTACTTTCTTTTTTTTTTTTTTTTTTTTAAATTTTATTTTATTGGTGCACTGTATTCATACATCATAGTGGGATACAAACTTTTGTAGACATACATGCACACATCGCCCAGTCAGCCCCCACCCGATCCCCACCCCATTCTCTCCCCATCCCTCCCTCCCATGCTTGGCTTAGTGGTTGACATCTAGTATTATAGCAATTTATCCAAAATTAAAAATGATAATCTCACATAACAGTTTCATTTGTCTGATACCAAGCTTTTGATGACTTAAAGATAACATTTCAATATTTCTTTTTGCTTTCTTTCTTACCAGAGAATATTTTTTTCTTTTTTTTAGGTGAAACTATCATATATTTATTTTTCAGAAAAAAATCTATCCTGATATGGAATATGGACTCTAGATACCCAAAACAATCTCAAAGCAAAAACAAAGCTAGAAGATGTATATTTTCTGATTTCAAACCATATAAAGCTACAATAATTGAAACAGTGTAGTACTGTTCTAAAGGCAGATATATAGACCATTGGAGTTAAATACAAGCCTAGAGCTAACTTCTTCCCTATATTGTCAAGTTATTTTTGACAAGGTTTCCACGAAGATTTGGTGGTGGAAATAATAATCTTTTAACTAAATATTGTTGAAAAATAATAATTACATGGAAAAGAATAAAATTGGACCCTTACCTAATCCCACATACAAGTATTAACTCAAACTAGATAAAAGACCTAAATATAAATCTTAAGGCTATAAACTTTTAGGAGAAAATCTGGGTCATAAAACCTCACAACATTGAAATTGGCAGTGATTTCTTGGATATGATTTCAATGGCACAGGCAACAGAAGAATATACAAACTCCCTAAAAAATAAAAGAAAATATTGTATATCCAAAGACAATGTAAACAGAGTTAAAAGTTACTAATAGAATTGGATAAAATATTTCCAAATGCTATATCTGAAGGTATATTAATATTCCAACTAGAAATCCTAAAAATTAACAACAATAAAGGCAAACAATACAATTTAGAGATAGGTAAAAGACTAACATAAATAATGAATCTCCACAGATAACCAATCTTAGTTGTCTGTTGGATGGAAACTCTTGTTTCTCTGGTTCTGGTGAGTGTTACCTATTTCTTCTTTGTAGTTAATCTCTTTGAGTATTTTCTCTAGCGCTGGTTTTGAAGACATAAATTCCTTCAGTTTCTGTTTGTCATGGAAGCTTCTTATTTCTCCATCTAATTTGATAGAAAGTTTTGCTGGATAGGAAATTTTTGGCTGGAAGTTGTTTTCTTTCAGAGTTTGGAATATGTTACTCCAAGCCCTTCTGGCTCTCATGACTTGGTTTGGGAAGTCTGGAGTGATTCTAATTGGTTTGCCTCTGAATGTCACTTGGCCCTTTGTTTTTGTTGCCTTGAAGATTCTCTGCTTGGCTTCCACATTGGTCATTTTGACAATTATATGGCGTGGGGATCCTCTTCTCTGATCCTGTCTAAAGGGAGTTCTATAAGTTTCCTGGATCTGTGTATCAACCTCTTGCTTTATATTTGGAAAATTTTCTGCTATTACTTCCTTGAAGAGATTGTTGATCCCTTTGGTATCACTTTCTTTTCCCTCCTCTATTCCAATTATTCTTAGGTTAGCTCTCTTAAGATGGGCCCATATTTCTTCAATGTCAGATTCCTGCTGTTGGATATCTTTTTCTAGATTAGAAAGTATGCATTCATTTTTGGATTGCTCATCTTCTAAGAGCGAGATTCTGTTCTCCATGTGGTCTAATCGGTTGTTTGTGCTTTGAATTGAGGCCTTTACTTCATTAATTGCATCCTTTATCTCTTTTTGGCTCTCTCTGAGTTCTTTTCGAAGCACCTCTATTATTTCTACAGTTATTTTCCTGATTTGATCTTCTAGAAATCTCTGATTTTCTGTTTTATCAGGTTCTGATGTTGTGGGGTTGTGCACATTCATTACTTCAGTGTTATTCCTCTTTCCCATGATTTCGGAGGTTTGTGCCTTCTCTGGGTTCTTCCCTTGGGTCACTATGGCTTCACTTAAGGTGCTCTGGATCTCGAGTCTGTATTATCTCAGACCCTACTACTCCTTTACTGGGTTGTATCACAGAGTCTCTGACCCAGGGAGTCGATAGAGGCTGCTTTAAACTATGGGGGGTGCCAGGTTGCACGCTCTCCTATGGTGTGATATCTCTGCCACCACCACTCCCTCACTGGGTCAAGTCCCAGGAGGCACAATACTGGGATTTCTCCTCTGTGGCCCGCAATTTGACTCACTGTTCTTGAGTACGTAGATGTAGCTGTACTGGACTCGGTGAATTCACTGCTGCTGCCGCCGCCGGTGGCAATATGGCGCCTCTGCCACGCCCTCGGCCATGAGGCTGGCGTATTTTTTCTTCTCTGGTTTTGATTTCCACTCTGAATCCCTGCAGCGTGTGCTGAGCTCAGCCACTGGGAGCTTTAAATGCTGTCTGCGCCGAAAGATCCCGCCTGGCTGTTCCGCATCGGCTCACCTCGGCTTGCTGTAGCCGTCCGCTGAGTTCGCCGCTGCCGCCGGCAATATGGCGCTGCTGCTGCGTCCTCGGGCGCGTGTGTCTCCTCTGTGGCCCTGAGCTCTGTTCTCAGTCCGCTTTCTCTCTGGAGCCTGGTGGTTTTTTTGTTTTTCTGGTGATGGTGTTTTCTGGCTATGAAAGGCGCTCTTTTTGTGGTAATGGAGATTGGTTGTTAGCGGGACTCTTAAGCCCCGCTTTTCTCGGTCGCCATCTTCCCGGAAGCCCCTTTCTAGTACTTTCCATGTTGAAAGGAGAGGATTGCAGGATACATCGTCATCCTTAATTTTTGGTTGACTTTTGAAGCTGTAAGTTTGAGATTTGGTAATTATCCAAGTGTTTAATATGAGTAGATTCTATTTGCAATTATTTTTTACCCTACTAATTTTTTTGTTAAAAAAAAAGTTTCAAAGCCAAGCATAATGGCGCATGCTTGTAATCTCAATACTCATGAGGCTGAGACAGGAGGATCAGAGGTTCGCAGCCAGCCTCAGCAACTTAGTGAGGCCTTCCACAACTTAGCGAGACCCTGTTGCAAAATAAAAAATAAAAATAGAGCTGAGGATACCCTTAGAGGTAGATCTAAGAGGTAGAATGCCCCTGGGTCCAGTCCCCAGTACCACACACACAGCGACTACAAGCACCCAACTTAATACTTTGCTCATGAGCGTAGATACTTGATTTATAGAAAGAGTGAGACTCAGAGTTAAGAAGAAAACAAGAATGATAACTCTATTCTTCTATACCTTTTCTTTGCTATTCCTGAGCCCCCTCCTCCAAGGGTGCCATGGACGATTCTTCTCCTATAATTACGAGATAACTCATGCTGAGAGCTGCTTTTTTCCTAGGCACAAAGTGGGAACCACCTTATTCATAAGTGCAGATTAGTAATTCTTTGGTACCCAGTGTTTTCTATCCCTCTTCTCTGGTTCATAAAATAATTATATTCTCCTTTCCCAAATTTATTTCTGATATGAATATTCAGAAAGGATCATTCTTCATATGATGGGGTGGATGCCAAACATAATTAAAATACTACCCAGTATGTTTGCTTCTATACCGTTTATGTGTTGGTCTGGTAGACTTCTCCTTCCAGTAATATTACTAGTACTGGAAACGTGTTAAGGAGTTTGGAAACTGATTTATTAAGGGTCCCTTGGAACAAAACACATTTAGGTCAGGGTCCCCTTGTAACTGTAATGAGAGAAACCAAGTCCATTAAGGAATGATTTGCTCATTGCTCTCCCCCAGAAGAGCTGTTTCTGTGGCTCCATGTTGATGTGTACATAAGGACCACATCACGAGCCACGGTCCGGCCACCATCCCGCCAGCAAGTCCTCTCAAGACACACAGAATCCCCCAGAATAATTGCAGAAGAGGTCTGAGGTGAAAGAAGCCTGCAGTGATTTTATTTTCTTCATCTCTATGCCATCATTCATTTATCCCTCCCTCCCTCCCTCTCTCCCTCCCTCCCTCCCTCCCTCCCTCCCTCCCTCCCTTCTCTCTCTCTCTCTCTCTCTCTCTCTCTCTCTCTCTCTCCCTCCCTTTTCTCTCTCTCTCTCTCTCTCTCTCTCTCTCTCTCTCTCTACCTCTGAACTACACCCCCCAGCCCTATTTTTTATTCTTTATTCAGGGTCCCACTGAGTTGCAAAGGACCTCACTAAGTAGCTGAGGCTGTCCTTGAAACTTGATCCTCGATCCTCCTGTCTCAGCCTCCCAAATGCTGGGATTACAAGCGTGCGCCACCACGCCCGGCTCCGTCTGATTTCTTTTAATGTGGTCAAATGAGATCAGTTCCTATCTGGCTTTTCTGCATCCCTATGTTTTTTTTTTTTATCACTGCTTATAAAATTGCCGTAAGATGGGACTAAAGAAATTTCTTTTCCTTTTCATTCGTAAAGAAAATAATATTCTTTTTAAAAAATTTGGACTTGTGTTAGTGCAATGAGGCTGTACAGCATAACGAGGTTCAGTGTGACATAAACATATACGCCACAACTTTTGGAATACTGCCTTCTGCACCCCAGCCTGTCTCTTCCTGCCTTCCTGTGCATGCGAGTGAAATTGGCAGCAATACCTTCATATATTGCCATAGTATTATTTGAACTATTTCTACGAAGAAAATGTTCTAAAAATATATAAGAATTTTGAAGAGGAGCAGTTACTTGAAAGAGACCTGTTGCCAAATTAATGCCATTTGAGGCTGTTTTCAATCTCAGCGGTTAATTGTGTTGGGGTTATTGAAAATACTGGATAAATGGTGGAAACTGCTAAGAGGTTTTCTGATGATTGGGCAAGCACATGTTAGACTCTATTTAGAGTAAATGTTTAAAGAAGGTCCTGAGCCGTGCGTGGTGGCGCACGCTTGTAATCCCAGCATTTGGGAGGCTGAGACCTGAGGATCACGGTTCGTGGACAGCCTCAGCTACTTAGTGAGGCCCTCTGCAACTCAGCGAGACCTGGTTTCAAAATAAAGAATAAAAAATAGGGCAGGGGGCGTAGTTCAGAGGTTGAATTCCCCTGAGTTCCATCTCCAGACCCGCAATAAATAAATAAATAAATAAATAAGGTCCTGTTTTATTAGAACATTTTTTATAGTCTCAGATTACCCAATCTTTTCCTGATTGGAAGAAATAATGGTTGCAAAATGAGTAGGAAATTTATTTCTCTCTACTCATCTGGCATGAATTGTTTTCTCAACATAAGTTAATGAATTATTGCTTCCAAGGCTGACATAATAGTTTTTGTTTTGTTAAAACACCATAAATCTCATCTAATATGGTCTTAGTGTTAACAGGAAGAAAACCGTAAGTTAATATCTGTTACATGTCATTGCTTAAAAATAATTGTTAGTAGTAAAGCTTCATTTTTACAAATATAATTTCATCTCGTGTAATTGATAGAAGAAAATTCAGGGAATTTGTCCAGGCTCTGTTTACAGCTGGGTTGCCCAAGAACTGCCGCATGCAATAATCCAAATGAATTCTGTTTATGTAATAAAGCGGGCGGAATTTATAGTCAGCACTCAAAATGGATTGCTGACAGCACAAGAGGGGCATATTCTTTTCACATCTTCTAGCCCTTATGCAGAATTTTCTTTGAACTATTTTGTGATTTATTTACTTACATTTATTTATTTATTTATTTATTTATTTATTTAATTTATGGTGCTGGGAATTAAACCCAGGGGCATTCTATCTCCAAGCTACACCCCTATCCCTATTTTTCATTCTTTATTTTGAAACAGGGCCTCACTAAGTTGTAGAGGGTCTCCCTAAGTAGCTGAGGCTGGCCGTGAACCCGCGATCCTCCTGTCTCTTTCTCTCAAGTACTGGGATTACAAGAGTGCACCACCCTGCCCGGTTTATGTTGTGATTTATGATTGTAGCATTAGACTGTGTTTGAAGAAACGCGGAAGGATAAACTTTAGGGATATATATATATATCATCTTTACATACACACACATCACACATATAAACGTGAGCAAAGGAGAGAGAAATAGAGTCAGGCAGGTACTCCAATATACTTCATTATTACTAGAAATCACAAACTAGGTAACTATTGTTTTAGGTGCTGCGACTGTGTAGGTTTCCCTGAGCTGGGAGGGAAGGACATACCATCCCTTTTATTCTTTCTGAACGTTCTTTCTTGGATGACAACCTGCTTTATGGTTTTGAATCATGATTCGAGTGCTCCGAAGGCTTCTCCTAATCAGTCAGTTCTTCTAGGCTTTCTTTCTTATTCACAACACAAAATCAAGTCATGTGATCGCCCTGGTTTCTTGCCTTGCAAAATAATCATGGAGACTCATGTGTGTTGTGTTCATGAACTTCACCTGGGTTACACCAAGGGTCATGGGTCAGGGGTCGATGTCGCTGCCAACTCTGGAGTTGGAGCCCTTTTCAGTCGCTTGGCTAAGGAACGGAGCAGCATCTTCCTCTCTGTGGGTAACTAATGAGGGCTCACTGGTTCCCACAGCATTTTTCTTGAGGTGTATACTATGACTGGAGTAGTCTTCCAATTTTGAAGATGAATTAAAATGATAACAACTGAATCCCTTGCTCAGATATTTCAATTACCTGAGTAGGAAAGAAAGCTAAAGGGTCATTAGCAGGCAAGTAACTTTCCTAGTTGAAGGTTGTACTGGAACTTTGGAAAGGAGATGGGCCACCGCGGGCTGGCCCGCCCATCTCTCCCTTCTGGACACTGTTGAGACAACTTTGGGAAGGGGATTCTCTTTGCCTAGTTTTTTCCTCTGTCTCAAGATTGAAGTGTTCATTCATTTCTCACTTGAATGACTTGAAGAGCCCAGTAACCAGCCTGCCTTTCTCCAGCATCTGTCTTTCCTGTACAGTACTAGTAATTGTTTTTCTCACATTGATTTAAATACAACAGTCTTTAAGCCAACTCTTTATTTTCTCAAAAGTTTTCTTTAAGGCTCAGCTCTTTTTTTTTTTTTTTTTGATGCTGAGGATTGAACCCCTGGGATGTTCTGCTTCTGAGCTATACCACCAGCCCTTTTAAATTTTATTTTACTTTATTATTTTATTGTTTTGAAACAATTTCTCACACAGTTGTAAAGGACTTCACTAAGTTGCTGAGGCTGGTCGTAAACCTGAGATCCTCCCGGGATGACACCACGCCTGGCTAAGGCTCAGTTCTCAAGCTCCTTCCAGTGGGAAGCCATCTCTCCCATTTGGCTCAGGGCTTCTAGAATATTTGGGGCTCACTCTTTTCCTCTGAGATGCTTGTTAATGTGACTGTCATCCCAGTCGAACTTCTGAGAGTCATGTCTTAATGATTTTATTTTCTCTCCCACTCTATGGACTTCTGTGTGGCCCTAAGGTGTCACCCTACATGTGCATTTTCCATGGATGTATTCATGAATGTTTAATGTGGTTCTCGCCCTTCTAATTTTGTACTGTAAAATTCCAAAGGATATAAGCAAGCTTCTTGGAGCTGTAATTAATGAAAAAAATAGGTCTACGAAGTCCTTTAGCCCTTAATCCAGTCATCTATTACACTAAATGTTCTTAAAAGTGTGGTTATTCACTTCTAAAAAGAATTTATTGGCTATCTGCTCTGTGCCAGAGACAGTGGTAGGCCTGAGAAGAAAGTTTGAACAAGAGTAGTGTTCCCCCACCCCATGGAGCGTAGTCTGTGAAGGAGGATGTGAAGGGACTACCAGGAAGACCTAATACTGCGTCCTGTGGGCCAGTGGGAGGGAAGTCTGCCTGTATGTAGGGGATGAGGACCATCCTTTAAGTATGCGTTAAGACCCAGGTATGGTGGTGCCCACCTGCAGTTCCAGAATTTTGGAGGCTGAGACAGGAGGAGCATCGCAGGTATGAGGACAGCTTCAGCAACATAACAAAACTCTCAGCAACCTAATGGGACTGTTTCAAAACAAACAAACAAACAAAAAGGGCTGTGGGTGTATCTTGCAAGTAGAATGCCCCTGGGTTCAATCCCCAGTACTACACACATACACAAGGAAGTCAAGTAAAGTGCGGGCCAGCTGAATGAATAGCCACAGGGTCTACCAGGAATTTTAATCAAAGACCAGGCCAAAGGTCTCACTGGGGATTTGGGGCCAGAAGTATATTGTAAATATAGTCCTCAAATGTATAAGCAACAAGGTGATTTTTTAACCAAAGTCATGTAGGCTTAGGTGTGTTGACTAAGCTTATAGTTATCACACAAGTGTACTCTCTAAAGGTATACTTGATTTAACATTGAATTCAGATTTCTACTCCTGTTTGAAGCAATCCTGTGACTTTGGTCATTGTCTGGCTATAGTTTTGAAACTGCAAAACACAACATTAACATGTCTTTGATTAGCTTGAACTTGACTTGTTTCTCTGTAGCTGCTCCCCAGATAGCTATGCCTGTTCTACCATCGCTGTTGCCACGTTTGGCCTCCTCCTCTCCCTCACCCCTCCCCTAACTCTGTTTCTTCTCTTTTCCCTACTGTCCACCTTCTCCTTCCTCTTCACTTTCTTCCTTATTTAACACCGAGCTCCTGTTTGCGCCTCACATAATGCTCGCCACGTCAATGCTATTATTAAACTAATTCTATAGGTAAGGACACACACCTAGGCTGGCTAGGTGGCTTTTTTTTTTTTTTGCGGTACTAGGAATAGAACCCAGGGGCACTGTACCTCTGAGATACACCCCCTAACCCTACATTTTAGTATTTATTTATTTATTTATTTATTTATCTATTTATTTATTTACTTATTTTTTGGTGGTACTGGGGTTCCTGAAAGCCCTTTTACCTTAGGGCTATACTCCCAGACCTATTTAATATTGTTTTAATTTGGAAACAGGGTTTCTTCAGCCAGTGCAGCTGGCTTCGAACCTGCGCCATCCTCCTGTCTCCGCCTCTCAAGTGCAGGGGATTACAAGCGTGCGCCACCACGCCCGGCTATTTTTATTTATTTAATTTATTTTTTTATTTGTGGTGGTACTGGGGATGGAACCCAGGGGCCTTCTACCTCCAGGCTACACCCCCAGACCTATTTGATATTTTTTTGGAAACAGGGTCTCGTAAGCCAGCTGAGGCTGGCTTCAAACCTGTGTGATCCCCCTATCTCAGCCTCCCAAGTGCTGGATTACAAGCATGTGCCACCACGCCCGGCTAGTCTTTTTATTTATATGTATTTATTTATTTATTTTATTTGGTGGTACTGGGGTTCCTGGAAGCCCTTCTATCTCCAGGCTACACTCCCAGACCTATTTTTATACTTTTTTATTTGGAAACAGGTTCTCTTAAGCCAGTGCAGCTAGCTTCAAACCTGCACAATCCTCCTGTCTCTGCCTCCTAAGCGCGGGGATTACAAGCATGCACCACCATGCCTGGCTAGTCTTTTTATTTTTAAAGTAAGGTCTCAATGAGTTGTGAAGGGCCTCATTAAGTAGCTGAGGCTGTTTGTGAACTGCAATCCTCGGGTCTCTGCCTCCCAAATGCTGGGATCACGAGAGAGCGCCACCACACCAGCTTTTAATGGCTTTTCCTATGTCGCCCCATGAGTGGGAATGGAATTGGGATTCCTGCTCGGTTACTATCTGGAATCTGTCCTTTCCTTGGGTCCAAGTTTTCGTCAGGTTTCCTATTTCACACCCTTGAGGACACATCCTACCAGAGTCTTCTAAAGTGCTTTTGGTCTTCTACCACTGAGCAACACCCCCAGCCCTATATTTTATTCTTTATTTTGAAACAGGGTCTCACTAAGTTGCAGAGAGCCTCACTAGGTAGCTGAGGCTGGCCACAAACTGCAATCCTCCTGTCTCAGCCTCCTGAGTACTAGGATTACAAGCATGCGCCACCATGCCCGGCTAAAGGATCTTTTTAACTGAACATTAGAAGATTAATAACCAGATGATGTATTAACCAGAGTCTTATAGAGAAATGGAACCAATAAGATGTATGTGTGTCCTCGGTACAACATCTCAGTACTTTCAGTTTCCGCCTGGAGTTTTGCTCCAACTCCTGTCTGCGATGCTACCGATCGTGTCCTCAGCACCCTTCAGAGAGAGACAGCGATCAAGAGCCTCCCTTCAGCTGGGCCTCTCGTCGAACTCATGGTCGGATTCTCCACCCCTTGGCCTACCATATTGAACTGAGGGGAATTTTACTTGACCACAAGCCCAACTGTCAGGCCAGTTTCCTAGTCCCAGGCAGGGACTTGTTTCTAAAAGTCTATATGACCAGTTTGTCCTCTAGATGACAGTCTTCTTAACTTGCCATCCAGGAATGACTTCGTGTATTTCCTGATCCCATAAAATTGAATCCAAAGCTGTGTGTGTAAATATGTGGCTCTCTCTCTCTCTCACACACACACACACACGTGAAAATGAAAACTGTTAACAATAGGCTGGCTCGTTTGATCATACTCACACACACACATGTGCACACATAGAAGAATGTGAAAACTTTACATTTTATCACAAACACACACGAAAGTACAAACTGTTAACAATAGGCCATCTCATTCTCATTCTCTCTCTCTCACACACACACACACACACACACACACACACACACACACACACTATGCTCCTGGAAATTTTTTGCAAGCCTGACTCTTTTTTAAAACATCTACCTAAAGAGAACATTGGGGAAATTTTGAATGGAAGCACTTTTGCTCTAGCAAAGAAAGTAACTTTACAGAAAGAAGTCAAGTTATGAAAGAGACTTCGGAGAATGGAATCTCTAACAAGCCAGTGTCTTTTCCATTGAACCTGGAGCCATGGGCCTGTGTGATATGTCAATTCAGTCCTGACAGCTTCTCTGCAGAGGGAAGTAATAAAAGACCTGTAGGGGATTTTTCCTTGTGGAGAGAGCAAAGAAAAAAGAAGTGGACAACTCTTTGGAAAAGGAGTTCTTTAAAAGCAGGAAAATGTTTAAAGAGGTAGCAGAAATATCTATAAAAGTGAGATATCGGCAGCTAGAGAAGAATTGAAGAAAATGTTCAAGCGTGACAGGAATTCCATATTTTATTGGATAAAAATCTGTGACCAGCGAACAATGGTGAGGCTTGAGATTTCTTCTCAGAGTTTTAGAGGTTACTTATCTTCTAAGCTCTTAGAGCCCTGCTGTAGAGTCACATGGGTTATACTTTGATATATCGTGAATGGTCTCTACCTTTATGGCTTCTCCGTTGCAAATCTTGATTATTGTCAGTGCTAAGAGCTTCTTGGGAGCTTCAATGAAGGAGGAACGCGGTCCTTTGGCCTTCAGGTACCATTAGCACCTTGAATTTATTTGACCTCTGTGATTGCCTTGTTGGAAATGAACAGAATCAGCGGTTAACCTAATGGTTTCCCAGTATTAATCATGCCAAAGGGGAACGCCAGACAAATGTTAGATGTCTGTGTCTGATAAGATAATAAGTGCCAGCCGGGTGTGGTGGCATATGCCTGTAAACCTGATGCTTGGGAGGTTGAAACAGGAGGATTGCAGGGTGAAGGCCAGATTCAGTAATTTAGCAAGACCCCTGTTTCAAAAAAGAAAAGAAAAAAGCAAACAAAAGTGGTTGGGGCTGTAGCTTGAAGGTAGAAAGCCCTTTAGTTCAATCCCCACCATCAAAACAAACAAACAAACAAACAAACAAACAAACAATAAGGATACTTATTGCCAAATTAGTTAAATGGACCGTCCCAAGATTTCTAGGCTCTAGGGGCTGAAAATAAAATTGTACTCAATCATTTATCTTATTGAGTAAGCAGTAAAAAACTGGCAAATGCAAAGCAAAAAGAAAGAAAAAGAATTGGGAATAAATTTGTAAAGGCTCGTGATGCGATGCTGGGTTAATACAGAATCCAAGCATCTCTCCTCTCCTCTGACATCGAATGCGCTGACCTGTTGTCTGATAATTCCAGCGGCCTCCTTGCTGGGCTTCCTGCTTCTCCTTTGTGGTTATAGCAGATAACACTGCTGTGGCCAGAACAGTTCGTTCACTGCTTTACTTAATTCTACATTAATCTCCAGGGCTCTCCCTTGCACTCAGATCACTGTGCAAGTCCTTCTGTTGACTTCCCTATGAGCATGTCTAACACATGAGATACTAGCCTGCCAAGTGCTGGAAAGGAAGCGAGACCTCCCCTCTGTGTCCCGGGTGGGCACCATCCTCTGCTCTGCTTGCTAGAGGGCACTGCATGCAGTGCTGATTGGCTGGCCAACAGTGCCCCACCAGTCTCCTGCGTCCCCTCAAGCACACCTTACTGCAAATAGACAGGCGCTGAGGTCCTTGCCTTATGAAAACCGGCAACATCATTAGAACAAATTCATATTTGTTCAGATGTGACACCTGATGGAGGCTCAGTGGTGCACATTTATAATCCCAGTACTTGGGAACCAGAAACAAGGGGATTGGAGGTTTGTGGCCAGCAAAGCAGTTCAGAAGGCCTTGCTCCAAAACGAAGGAATGAATGAGTACATAAGTAAAGAAGTAAAAATAGGGCTGGGGTGGAGCTCAGTGGTAGAATAACTCTGGGTTCAATCCTCGGTAATTCACATACACACACACACATATAAACACACACACACACACACACACACACAAAGATATGACACTTGTGGATTGTAGGAACAATTAAAATGATGAAAAACCAGGTTTTTGTGTAGGACAGGTGTGTAGGATTCTGGTTTGAATTCTGACTTCTGTGACCATCTCAAGGATGTTTTTTTTTTCCCCTCTCTATGCTCTTGTGCATCAAACAATAAGAACAATCAAAGAACAATTTGGTTTGGATGAGGAGGAAGTCTAGACTATGAGAATTGTAGAATGACCTAAGGTAGCAATTGAAAAAAATGTGGGCAAATAACTGTGTTGATCCTGTTGACGTGGGTGATGTGTATTATCTATTCCCTGTCGATCCTGTTATTATAAAAAGCAAAATCAGCTAGTCACTGGAATGATGGATTTTATGCATAGCATATTCTACTGTGTTGAGAGTGTTATTGCTAAGCTTAACCAGAGACTGAATTTTTGCCATCTTAAAACAAGTGACCACTTTTATAAGAGTGGCAGCAGACTGAAACTATGAGAGAATTGGATTCCCTGGACAGTTTGCATTAGGGATTATTTTTCATAAAATTGACTCCATTTTGGTATTGGTTTTGAACTATTTCAAGATGTGATCATCATGAAATGTTACCATTTCATGGAGAGAAACTCTCTCCTGTTAATTCCTGATACAAAGGGAAAACCCTAAGCAATGTATAGGAGTTAAGTAGCAAAGAACTTCCTGTTTGAAGGTCTACAACGATATGGACTGTCTCTTTATTCTTATCACAGCTATAATCCAAAGCAAGTGACTACACAACTTATCCATGCTAGAGAGATGCAAATAAGTGATTAGAAGGCAGTGAACTCTGGAAGTAATTTTCACTCTAATTATACTTTTTCCAATGAATGAAATATTGCTATATAATTTTATGTCCATGAACATAATTTTGTACCCATGATCCAGTGCATATGTTTACTTGAAGTTAACATTGGATTGCAAGAAATTATTAGCTTGTAAGAAAATATCAGTTCAAAACATATATGTTCTTCTAAGAGAAAATTTAGTGTGTTATGTAAACTTTTGAGTGCATTAAAGAGGCAATGATTGATTGCATTACTAAAGAACACTTCACCTTTTATGAGGCTTGATAAGGTATCGCTTAAGTAAACAGTGTTAGGAAGTTTACGTTTATTTTCTCTTTAATCCTTGCAATAGACTAATAAAGTAGCTGTCTTTAAAAGTGTTATCTGATCTCATAATAAGTTGGTTTAAAGAAAAAGCAACTCTCTCGCAGGGTGTGGTGCGCACACTTGTAATCCCAATATTTGGAAGGCTGAGAAGGAGGATCATGGTTGGCAGCCAGCTTCAGTTACTTAGTGAGGCCCTTTGTAACTCAGTGAGACCCTTTTTCAAAATAAAGAATAAAAAATAGGGCTGGGGGTCTACCTTGGAGGTAGAATGCTCCTGGGTTCCATCCTAGTACCACAAAAAAGCAACTCTCTCCTATTAATTCCTGATACAAAGGAAAAACCCTAACCAATGTATGGGACATTAAGAACTTTCTGTTTGAAGGTCTACAAAAATAGGGACTGTCTCTTTATTCTTATCACAGCTATAATCCAAAGCAACTGATTATAGAACTTAGAGGAAGGAAGATTTATTTGCTCAGTTTTTTTTTTTTTGGAGATTCTGGGGTTCAGACTATGTCAGGCCAGGTCTGTAGAGCTCAGAGCATGACCATAGGAAGCAGAGAGAGGAAGAGAGAAAGACCTCTGTTCTCACATCCTGGAGACCACAAGCAAGGATGAGTAGCAAGGGACAGCAAAGACACAAGCACAGTCCTTACGGCCATACCCCCAGGGATCCACCTTCTCCAGCCACACCCTGCCTGTCTAGGTTACAGCACACTAAATCCATTACAATTGATTTATCTACTGATGAGATCACAACTTTCATGACTTAATTACATCAATGCTGCACACTAACATATGAGCTCTTCAGGACACATTCTATCTGTAACCAGGACATAAACCAAGGTTTTAGTGATTATGGCAGAATTATTAAATACTTAAATTATGTAAATTATTTTGAGTTTCACACCTCTTGTTCTTCTCCTTTCTTCTTAATGTTGTCCCTCTGAGAGTTCTCTGTCATTTGCTTAAAACGATTCTTACATACTGTTTTTGTTAAATCCTCTTGTTTAGAATAGAATGCCGCTGTTCCTTTTCTATAATCATACGAGTATATTTACACAGCTAACAGACTTTGGAAAGTTAGAATTGAAACATTTCCTCCAACAATTTATATGTGATAAGTAGTAAAGAATGTGTGTGCCTGTGCACGTGTGTATACTTTTTATGCTGTTCTTCATCTGTTCTGTCTTTGGCTAATATTTATTATTAAATAAAGGAATACTTTTATCAATGATCGCCAACATATGTAATATTGACTGTGCATAGTAGGAACTTACCATCTAATTGCTAAGTTCCGTCTAATATATAAAACATATGTCATTTTATGGTTTATCCCATTTATGGGAACAATTTTAATTTTAATTTTATAAGAAAAATGGAGAGTCTCCCATAAAAGTCTCCATGGGAAAGATCTCTGTAGTCTCCTTCATAGTAGGAGTAAGTGTTCTCATTTATAATTCAGAGTTTTTTTCGCTTCCTGTTTTCTTTAAGTCAGTGTTAAACGATCTTTTCCTGACAAGTTGAAGGCTGCTGCCTAGTCTCGTTGTAAAGGTCCAGTTCTCTCGTGATCCAGGAGACATTTCAGTGCATCACGCACTCTTTTATTTATCTCCTTTTCCTCCAAAGACCCCATTAAAGTGATAGTCAAGAAATAAATACATAGACCCCAAACACAAAGAGTTGAAGGGGGCTGGCATAAAAAGGAAATTTTAAAGTGTATCTGGCAGCTTGAAAGCGGTTAAAGACTGGGTGACTGTTAAGTTATTGTGGGTGTCGCTGAAGCCCAGACATGTTCTGGGGGTACCTTGGAATCTGGTAACGCTTGTCGCTTTGAGTGCCCAGTGGGTGGGGGGCCCATGTGGTCTGAAATGACACAGTTTTACAGGATGCCTGTGGTCAGAGCATCTTGTGGACTTTATTTTTGCACCCTCATCATCCCCATTGGTACATCGAAGGAAGAGAAGCCAGGTGTTTTCCCCAAAACTGACCCATGAATAAATGAGCAGAATTTTTCTAGAGAGAACCACTGATGCTAGTGTGGAAGTGAGATTCACAGAAAGGGAGTCACCCTGCGGCCCCTCTCTGAGTCAAGACCCTCTGTTCCAGACCACTGATCTCTCCACCACATTTTCTGTTGTCTCAACTTTAAGACCAGAGATTGCGAGGAAAGCCTTCAATATCCAAGAGAAGGATGGAGATGAAGAAACAAGAAAAGAGCCCCCAGGAGTCAGGGGGTTGCAGGGAAGAGGAGAGGATAGAAAACCTCAAATTATCATAATGGGAGGGTTTTTTCTGCTTTTTTTTTTTTTTTTTTTTTGGGGTACTGGGGATGGAACCCAGGGGCATTCTACCTCGAGCTACATCCCCAGCCCTATTGTTTTTTTTATTTTTATTTTGAAATGGTCTCACTGAATTGCAAAGGGCCTCACTAAGTAGCTGAGGCTGGCTACAAACCACTATCCTTCTGTCTCATCCTCCTAAATGCTGGGATTACAAGCGTGCACCACGCCCAGCTCATAATGGGAGGTTTTGAAAATGGTGTCTGTTAAAAAAGTCCCAGAAGAAAGGGACCACCAGAGAGTAATAAAGCGCCATTGCACACTACAACACTGACCCATGAGATAAATTCAGAGATAGGTTGGTGGAAAGAAAGTTGGGAAAATTGCCTAGAGAAAAGATCAACAACAAAATCTTCTGTGATGTGTTTACGCTCTAGAGATAGGACTAGACTACAACCCCTTCTCTGTTGCTCAAAGTGTGTTGGATTGAAAACCACTTTTTCTTCATTTGGACTCTTTTTTCCCGTCTTTCATGTGAGTGGAAAGGAACGCTGTTCTGGGTCTTCTCTCTTCCACTGGGGACAGGGGAAGGAGTTGAGGACCTTGGGCTGACGTGGGACCGCATGACCTCGGCATGGGTTTCATTGTTCCCGATCTGCTGCTCTGTCCAGCCTGGAGGACTTCATACCCACAGGCCTGTCTCCACAGATGATGACATCTTTGAGAGGTGGCGCATCATGAGAGTCGCTTCACTGACACTCACTTGATGGGGCTGGAGAACCCAACTTTAGTGATGTGTTTCTATGTTCTGAAACTTGATAGGCATCCGCTGCCTCTTATTTGAGGTTCATTCTAGCTTTCTATTCCTAAAAAAGTTATCACGGGTTTTCGGAGCCATCTCTAAATGTCCTCACAGAGTGTACATGTGTGTTTTCTTTTTCTGAACCTGAAGATCCTAATGCCTTTCTTTAGTGTGATGTGGGTTCTGCCCAATTGGGGCAGTAGTAGAATATAACTTGGATTCTTTTTTGAGGGCTGTTGGGGATTGAACCCAGGGGCATACTACCTCTGAGCCACACCCCCAACTCTTTTTATTTTTTATTTTGAAACAAGGGTATATTATATATTCAATATATAAAAAATATATATAATATATATATGTTAAGCTGAATATTTATGCCACTAAAAAGAACTTTTAAAACGTCCATGAGAAAGTTTGAAGACCCCAATTGTATGTTCCTGATGGGTTTCTAGTCGTTTCTAGAACCTGAAAACACACAACAGTGATTACCATGTTGTGGGTCAACTTTCTTCTAGCTGGAATTGCACAGAACTTTCCTCTCATTCATTTCTTCCTGCCCTGGAGTTCATTTTTTTAAATGTACTTTTATTGGTGCATTGTAACTATCCATTGTAATGAGATTCAGCGTATTAAGAACACAGGCACACATAGCACCTGATATGTTCCCCTGGATCCTACCCCGCTCCCTTGATGAGGAAAACAGTTCGAATAATGCTCTGCACATAGATGGAATCATCAGCACCAATCTCGATGGCACACACAGCGAGGGGAGGGGGTCCACTTTTGATGATGTAGGTAGACACAGTGTAGGTTGTGGATTTTCTAACATCAAATGTGTGGAGCGTTCCTTCATTTTTTGTGTGTGGTACTGGGGATGAAATCCAGGGGCATTCTATGTCGGAGCTACACCGCCAGCCCTAATTTTTATTCTTTATTTTGAAACGGTCTCACTGAATTGCATAGGGCCTCGCTAAGTAGTAGCTGAGGCTGTCTTCGAACCACAATCCTCTTGTCTCAGCCTCCCAAATGCAGGGATTATAAGCGTGCGCCACCACGCCCAGCTGCGTCCTTCAGTTTGAAGAAAGAGAATGACCATGGCGGGATGATTTAGTTTCCTTTTGAATGAAGTTATTCGTGTGTCCAAACACCTGTGGTTTTGAGTCTTTGAAGGGAGATTTTAAAAATAAATAAACCCTGGGTGTGGTGGTACACACTTGTATTCCCAGTACCTGGAAGCCTGAAGCAGGAGGATTGGAGGTTCAAAGGCAGACTCAACTACTTAGTGAGGTCCTCAGCTACTTAGTGAGACTATTTCAAAGTAAAAAATAAATAGATAAATAAAATAGGGCCATAGTATAGCTCCGAAGTAGAATACTTGTGTCCAATCCCTACTACCACCCTCCCCCCAAATAAATTATATACATAATTAAAACTAATTAAATACAGAATTAAAATACATCTAGTTAAAAGTTTAAATGGACACATGGAATGGAATAGTATTTCTCAACTTCCACTGCAATGAATTCTAAGGAATTGCAAGGCAAGTTTTAATTGTACTAGAATTTAACCAAATTGAATATTGATGAGTATAAATCCATCACCTGGGAAGAGAAAAATTTGTTAGACTTTGTTTTTTTTTTGTAGAGCAATATTTATTTTAATAGCTTTTTTTATATGTTAGAGTTTAGAACCTTGAGAACACAATGGTGACTGGAACAGATGTTTTTTTTTTTTTTCCTTCTTAACTTGAACAACATTTCTGAGAATTGTTTCATCTCTATTTCTTAACCTAAAACGATCTGTGCACTTTTATAGCTTTATAGATGCGTTTTTTTCACAGAGAACAATTTATCTAGATATTCTGTGGCACATGAAAGATCACTTTAGAGTCTTGTGCAGAAACATCTTAAAGGAAAGTTATGAGACCTCTGGAACATAGGGCCCCCGAGATATAAGTTTCCGTGCTTTCTCGTTAGGACTCTGACAATTTAAATTTCAGCATCGCACCCTGTCTTCATAGGGTGCTTGCATATATGTTGTTTTGTTTTGTTTTGTTTTGTGGTACTGGAGATGGAACCCAGGGGCATCCTACCTCCGCACAACACCTCCAGGACTGTTGTTTATTCTTTATTTTGAAACAGGGTCTCACTGAGTTGCAGAGGCCTCACTAAGTAGCTGCGGCTGTCCGCGAACTGCGATCCTCCTGTCTCAGCCTCCCGAATGCTGGGATGGCAAGCGTGCGCCACCACGCCCGGCGAGGAGGGCGTTCTTTCTAAAGATACCCTGTTCATACTGCTTGTCCCCCTTGTTTTAAATCCTGTATATTTTATACTTAGATAACTGTAGCAGCCTCAGTTTCCCTGTTTGTAGACTCTTGGTTTTCATTCAGACCTTCACCATGCTGCCAGGTTGTTTTACACAGAGATCTCTTGTTTATTAAATATATTATCTTCTTGACTCTCCACAAAACGCAGGTTCCCGACATGGTGTGGTTGGATTGTGCGTTAGCCTAGCCAGTGACGATATTTTCTTTCTCTGTTTCTCCTTCAGTCTATCACTCACTAGTATATACTATTTCCTTTCAGTCTGAAAAATAAATCTTAATTTTTTCTACTACATAAACCTTTTATGCAATGCAGGGCCTGGTTTATTTTCCCACCAATTTTTTTTTTTTTTTGTCTTAAAACCTCTAACCCTCATGGACTGCTTTCTTCTTGAAACCTCCTGAATTATATAGTTGGTGATACCCGCAGGGTTAGTTCAAAGGTTTCTAGGGAGGTTCTAAGAGCTCAGGACCTTGGGTTCTTTTATTTTCTTGGCATTCAGGTATGTTCACTCATGGATATAAAGTCAATACTTGTTGACAGGTTTATTGTTTCAATTGTGGTACCCAATCATAGTGCTTAGAATTAAGAAAAATGTTAAGTGAATACCAACTTACAGAAAATGGCAGTGCTTTTAAATGTATTTGACATCTTACTGATGTGTTGAAGTGTTTCTTTCTTTTTTTTCTCTCTCTCTCTTGTCTTGCCAGCAATCAAAGAAAAATACACAGATTGGACGGAATTCCTCATACATGATTTGACAGGCTCTCGGACAGCACCTGCCAACCTCCTGGAAGGTGTATGTATTGTTATTATACATCTATTATGTCTTTGAAGCAGCCCAGTCCCATGAGCTCAGACCTAATGGCACCTGTGCATATATCCTTCTATAGATACATGGGTACACACAGATATCTTTATTCAAATAGCCTGACTTCCTGGTTTGCACTGAATTATTTAGAAGATGGATTTGAATAGCATTGACTAATTATCTCTGGGGTATAATCAACAAATGAAAATTTGCTTTATGTGAATACGTTTTAAAATTATATATTTGTATATATTCTCACTGCCTTATAAGTTTAAGATTTTACCTAATATTGATGATTGTAAATAAAATCACACAGAGTAACTTTCAACTGGTGATGACTAGGCGTTTGTTTATATGCACGGATGTTGTCTCTTGGAACACATTGAAAAGTGGGTCCACTAAATATTCCCCTTCCGGTGCACCGCTCCAAGATTTGAACTCACATGTTAGCTAATAATTGCTAATAATTGAATTAGCTTCTCTTGTAAAAACAAGAGGAGACACGGCTGACTCTATTTAAATGCAGCAAAGGCAATTTTAAGGTACCGAATTAGAAAGAGTTTAATGTGAAATCCTGATGGCTCATGTGAGAATAATTTTAAGGTGAAATATTAATATTTGCCATGTGTAATAGAACAGGAAGAGAAAGATACTGTGTTATAAATAATTATTGAATGACCAAATTTGTCTTACGAATGTTCCCTAAAAGGGGAAAACTTAATGAATGAACTGGGAATAAGGTGTGGATCTTGACAGTGTTATTTTAATCTTAATTTCCCCCTTCTCAAAAATGGTAGCACCATAGTCTGACACAGAGTTCCCAGGGTTTGTTTTGTGACTGTTTATCCGATGTATTCACTTATCTGAATAGCTGCTATTTTAATTGTGGGGTTAACAAATCAAGGTGCTGACTACTCACCCTTTCAAAGGGTCAAATTGTCTTACTGTGTTAATTTCTAAAACATATTTGCCTGGAGGGTGACTGAACAAACACCTTTTTCATATGCTAATGTATGCTAAGAAGGATCCTCAGAAGGGGCAGTAATTATATATTTTCCTAACCAATTATCAGGCTAAGTGGTTAAATGTAGAAATAACTTTATATTAATAGTCAAACTACCCATGGATATGTGGTGGACATGTTTTCTACTCACAGTCAGGCTCTGCTCAGCTAATTAAAATGTGAGAGGGTCTTCACTATTAAAATAGTAGCCCCTGAGCCCGGCGTGGTGGCACACTCCTGTGATCCTAGTACTTGGGAGGTTGAGACAGGAAGATCGCAGGCTCCAAAACAGCCTCGACAACCTAGCAAGACCCTGTTTCAAAACTTAAAAAAAAATGAAAAAGGGTGGGGGTGTTGCTCAGAGGTAGGATGCCCCTGGGTTCAATCCCTAGTACTGACACCCCCTAAAAATAGTGGCCATTGCAAGCTAAACATACAGGTGCATAAACTTTTAGCCCTGTATGAGATACACCTGTCTCTTTGAAGAGTAGGTGTTTTCATGCCGTGTGTGTTCTAGCTCCATAAAAATTGGGGTATAACTCTTCTTAAAAGCATACTAATTTTTCACAAATGCAATTTTATCTGGGAAGGGTGATTTGTTTGGTGAAACCCTGGCAAAAACTGGTATATTCTGTTTACTTGTGATTTTTGTTGTTGGGTAAAGGGATGCGTGTGAGGGAGGGGAGGGAGGGAGGGGTGGGGGAGTGGCTCTGCAGAGGATGGGGGTGGTGGGAAACACCAGATTGTTTGCCAATAGCTTGGATGATGGTGTGAAAAAATATCTTCTGCTGTCATCTGTTTCCATGAGAACCTTAAAATAAAGTTTAAAATAAGGAGTTTTGCTTCTGTTTAAACAGCCTCTGCGAGGGAAAGGCCCTATAGACCTCATTACAGTTGATTCCTTAATAGAACTTCAGGATTCTCAGAACCCTTTTCAGTACTGGATAGTTAGTGTGATTGAAAATGTTGGAGGAAGATTACGCCTTCGCTATGTGGGATTGGAGGACACTGAATCCTATGACCAGTGGTTGTTTTACTTGGATTACAGACTTCGACCAGTTGGTTGGTGTCAAGAGAATAAATACAGAATGGACCCACCTTCAGGTAAGGGCCAGTGCTTTTGGTCATGGAAACTGTTTTAGAGGAAGACGTGCTATTTTCCTGGATGTGTCTCTGAATATTTGTTAGCTCCATGGTATCATCTCTATCTGGGTATGTGGATATTAAGAATGTTAAATTCTGGGTATGTGAATATTAAGCATGTGAGTTTCTATAGAGACTAAAATCGAAGACATCAATCAGTAAGTATTCTCAAATGAATGTCAGAAGCTTTAGGTGAGTTGATTTCGTTCCTTTGAATCAGTGGTTCATAAATAAAAGACACAATAGATTGAGACCTGAGCATATGTTCCCTTTTTTTCTTTAGGGATTTTGAATGACTTGAAAGAAGGTTGCACAGTATCTATCTATCCATCCATCCATCCATCATCCATCCATCCATCCATCCATCCATCCATCCATCTATATCCATATATCTATCTATATCTCTTTGTCCATAAAATCATCTATTCATCTATCTGTTCATATTTACCCATCTGTCCATCTAGTTATCCATCTGTGTCTATCCATCCAGTCATCCATCTAACCACTCACCTATCCAGCTATCCATTCATCAATTCATATCAAACTATCTGTTCATCCATCCATCCGTCCATCCACCCATCCATTATTTATCCATCCAATCAACCACTCACCTGTCCAGCCATCTACCTATCTTCCTATTTGTGTCAACCCATCTATTTTTCCTTTCATAATTCTCCATCTTTCCTTCCTTCATCCATCTGTCTTTCCAAGATGCCAAATCACTCTTATTATATAATCCATTCCACCAAGTAATGGCACTGAGAAGGTCACATCAGGTTTAAATAGCTTCAAATGCACTGTCCAATGACTTTGCATGGGCTTAACTGAATAGAAGAGTGCATTATGCTTTCCTATGTATTCACAAGTCAAAATCTCGGTATTTACAAAATAACTATTCTGGAATGTTTACTATGTGCCAGGTGATTTTACATCTGCTATGTTGTTTATTTTGGTTCCTAAAACAGTGCTGTGTGTTTTGTGTGAATTTAATTTCACAGCAGAGAAAATTGAGACTGGAGTTCAGCCACTCACCTGAGGTTTCCTTGCCGTAGGGAGCAGATGCTGTGATTTAAATTCCCAGGTCCTGTGCCGGCCTCTCCACATTGCCCCGACTGACCCTTCTTGGTCTTACCCACCTTTTGATGGGAAACCTCAGAATAAAATGTTGGAATTAAAGATGTCAAGGAAGAAAGAATGTTCATTTCTTTCAGAACTTGCTAATCCCTGTTCTGGTCAGTTTTGCAGGGATGCTGGGGGCTAGTACTTGAGTAGGTTCTTTGCTTTCTCAGAATTGCCAGACAATGGTCTTCTAGACTAGTTATCAGTGTTAATCTTGAATATTTGATGCAAGGAGTTAAGAGTCACTTTTTCTGCTCAAGGGCATTAATTAAAAAAAAAAAAAAGGAAAACCTTCCTGGTTCTGAATCCCATGTGTGCATCTGTTTTAAATCTGATAGGTGTATAGACATGTTACCTGACATTTTATTATATTCACAGCGTTATTGTCAATGCTTTGAGAATCAGCCATGAGCAATTTTATCCCTTGAGGCATTGTAGCTGATGACAGACAGGTCATGTCATGAGAAAATATCTGAGCTTAGGTTTGCATTGGTATTTATAAGCTGACAGGAGAAATTGACTTTGTGGCAAGAGGTGAGACATAAATCTCAGCCTAGTGCCCATTTGCTTTATAAATTTTGGGTCAAACATACACTTGACATTGTAGACATGTATAGCAAAGCGAAAAATTTCTAGTAGCTTCTTATGTTCTATTATGTTCTATTCTAGGACTTAAACTCAAAAGAATGGGAAATTTCCCTAAAGAAACTTAGGAAATATTTTCTTATGGGCTCTCTTTCTCTTTAGATGACTTTGTGTCTTTATAACATAAGAGTAAATTATTTGGGAGGCAGAGACAGGAGGATGGCAGTTTTGAGGTCTGTCTCAGTAACTTGTTGAGACTCTCAGTAACCTAGTGAGATCCTGTTTCAAAATAAAAACTTTCAGAGGTAAAATGCCTCCTGGGTTAAATCCTCATTATAAAAGAAAAGAAAAGAAAAAAAAAAGAATGAATTGTGTTTATTTGTATTAGAATTTTCTGGAAATGAGTTGTCAGAGTTCCTGCAGGTCTCTGAAGACTTTTGTCATCAAAAGCTTATTTATCCAATATTTAAATTGTTAGCAAGAAAGATTACCTATGGGAGGAAGAAAATATAAGGTAGAAAGATGTACAAAATGTGACTTTTAGTTACTCACAGATGTCATTTAGAAATGAAAACTGGCTTCTGTTGCCTCATTCAGTGGAACAACTATCCTGGGAGGCGAGTCAATGATTACCTAAGTTTTAGCCAGGGGAACACAACTCGATACTTTTTGTGTGTAAATTAATTTTAAGTCCCATTTGTACAACTTACATGGTCACACCATTTCCTAGCTAAAATATAGTTGGGTTAAAAATTTCAAACTTGCATATAAAATAGTAGGCTAATGTTTTTACTCCAAAAAACTACGCAATCAATGAAAATATCCATTATTAACTGATGTGAGCAGGGAAGGATATTGGTAGGGGCAGATAGTAGGCTCTGTTGGTGTTCTTGGAGGGTAAGACCATGGGAGTTGAGCTCGGCTCTCCAAAGCCACTAATAACCATCTCCATTGTAAAGAGTCGACCTATCTTTTCTCAAGTTTTATGTATGTTTTTTTTTACTTTTTAAAGGGCACGATATTTCTCAACTATTTAGTATAGATAGAAGTAATAGAAATTGTTAATAGAAAGTAGCTGGGAGGTTATCTTTAGAAACTCCAGGAAAAAGTACTGAATTTTATACTATCCCCTCTGAGAATATATAATCATTGATCCTTTTGATATCTCGCCCGAATAGGGGGGGGATAATGTTCTGGTGTTTGGGTTGGAAGAAGACAGTGAGAGAAGCCACTTTACCTTATACAGTGGTGGTGATAATTAATTTGCTGGGTTTAAGTACATCAAATGAGCAGCATTTTCTAGAGATTGAAGCTGTGACCAAAAAGTTATATTTTGGCTTTCCAGGAAGTTTTAGTAGATCACTAAAATCAGAGGTCAACTCGGCATGGTGCCATGAGACACCAGTGGAACGAGACAGGAGGATCGTGGGTTCTCGGCCAGCCTCAGCTACTTACCTGTTTTCAAATAAAAAGGAGAAAGGACTGAGGGTGCAGCTTGGAAGTAGAATGCCCCTGGTTCAATCTCTAGTACCCCCCCAAAAAAATTAGGGGTCATTTAAGAGGTTCTGCCTACTTTCTTATTTTTTGGATATTTAGAAAGCAAGATAGGCTTTTCTTCTCATGGCAGCTAAGGAAATGAAACTTTTTGAGCTTTTTTTTACTTTTCTAGTTCTAGAATCTTTCCTTCTACCAGACTTTTATTTTATTACCATTTTTTGATTCTAGGGATTGAACCCAAAGGTATTCTACCTACTAGCTACATTCCCAGCCCTATTTTGTTCTCATTTTGAAGCAGGGTCTCCCTAGGTTGATGAGAATCTCACTACTTACGGAGGCTGTCCTCAAACTGGTGATCCTCCAGTCTCAGCTTCTCAAGTACTGGGATTATAAGTGTTTCCCACCATACCCAGCTTCTCTCAACCTCTCTAAACCTAAGAAAATCTTAGTTTTAATAGTTCGTGTTGAGAAAGCCTCTGAATACAACTTAGAATTCTTCTTGCCTAAACAGTTTCTTAGTTCAAATAGAGTTCAATATTGGTCTACTTGGGCTGCTATAACAGATATCAGAGGCTGGATTGCTTGAATGATAGACATTTCTTTTCTCAAAGTTTTGGAGGCTGGAAACCCAAGATGACGGTACCACCATGCTCCAGGTCTGGGGACAACTCTCTGGCTTGCAGATAGTCACCTGCAAGCTAGAGCCTTAGCAGATTTAGAGGGGATTCTACCATCTTTCCTCCTCCTCTACCTCCATCTCTTCCTCCTCCTTAGTCTTCCACCTCCTCATCCTTCTCCTGATCCTCCAAACCCACGGATGTCCTACCTCTGAGTTACACACACCCCAGCCCTTTTTATTTTTATTTTGAAGCAAGGTCTTCCCAAGTCGCCGAGGGTCTCCCTCTGTGGCGGAGGCTGGTTTAAAACCTGTGATCCTTCTGCCTCAGCCTCCAGACTATGAAAGTAGAGGCCTGAGCCACCATACCTGACTCTTCCTTTCTGATTAGAACACTAACATCATCTTGAGGGCCCTTTCCACAGACTTCTCCTAACCCTGATCACTTCCAAAGGCCGCTTTCCAAATACTTTCGCACTGGGAATTAGGGCTTCTAGGTATGAATTTTTTTTGGGGGGGGGCATGAACATTCAGTTGACAATCCATTCCAATGTTCATCATTTCTTAGCAGTTATAGAGTGATCTTTCCTTGCTGAGAAGGACCTGGTAGAAAAGAAAGGACCAGGGCTTAGTGATGGGCTCAGGGAAGACAGAATCTCTCCTCGTGGCCTTGTTTATGTATGCTTATTTACTCATTTCTGTGTTAGGAATTCCTGCTTTCTGTAGCACTTATTCAGAAACAATTTGCCAGATCCTCCCAGACTCTTTGTTTGTTTGTTTTTCTTTTTACCACTCTTTTCTCTTTTCTGTCTCCATGGCTCTGTGCGTCCTGCCCTCGCAGAGCTCACAGTCCAGCGCATCGCTGGTCAGGATTACAGAGCAGGAACGCAGGGCGCCCATGAGCCGGCAGAGCTTGTCTTTTACGACCCTTTGTGTCTTCAAACTCTGGGTTTGCTCTTGACTTTGGAAATTGCCATCATTTTCAGCACTGGTCCTTTTCTTTCTGTACTGAGATAATGTTGCCCAGCTACTACGTCCATACGGTAGGAAAAAGGGCTTGCTCCTGTCTCCCGGGGAGGGCTGGTGTCTGGCCTGTGGTTTCTCTCCTGTTCGTCTTTGAATGGCTGCCTTGCGTCCTCTGGGCTCTGATTATTCTAGAGTCTTCTGAGTCGCCTCTGCCTGTTCTTTGCCTCCCAGGCTTGAACCATTAGTTCCAGAGTGACCTTCCCATCCTCAGGGGTCCCTTTGCAGGTTCGTGGCGCTCCGTGACAAGCAAGCCCCCCTCAGCGTGCCCCTCTCCCTTGCGGAGGAGCTGACCACTCAGTCTCTGCACAAGCCTTCACTGAGGGTCCGTGACTGCTTCTTCACATCTGTCAGATGCTATAAGAAGACTCACATCTTTTTCAATCTGACGCTCTAATGCCAACTCGGGGTGTGTGCGTGTGCCACCAGGGGTTGAGTCTTCATAAAATGCTAGAGAGGACTATAGATGCTGTATACGCGGAGGGGACATTTTATCACAAATCGCCTTTTGCGTATCTTTGGATAACAAGTCATGACAGCGGGGGTCCATTGATAACTTGGCTAGTTCTGGCAACATCTCGCACCTACTGTACTTATTTTCTGAAAAGACTAAATAGACGGTACCTATGTCCTGAAAAGACTAAATAAAAGGCAGAAACAAAGGGGCTTAAAACTCAAGGTGAGTTGCAAATATATGTCTCCCGGCTAAAAAGAAGATACTCGAGAAATTAAAAATATTGCTCAAAGGTTTAATGTTGCCTTTTAACTGTGCTTAAATTGATACTCACATCCTCACCGTCTGTCTGAAGTAGCCTGGGTTGATATAGTGAAGGTATAAACATATCTACTCCCAGTGAGCGTGTCTACAAATCCTATTTTGATAAGGTCTTAAATCTATTGAGATCAGGCCATAAAATTCCTCTGCAGTTTCAGCCATAGGTAAAAACAGTGCTCAATATTTTTTCCCTTTTAATTTTGCATTCAGACTGTGTAACCTTTCTGCATAAATCTTTCTTCCCTTTCCGCCTTCTGGGGAAAAAATATGGCCAACATGTGGTGTGTTAGCAACATTTCAAGTGTAAATATGAAACTTGCTTGCTGAATTTTAATTTACCTATTAATAATTTTCTGACTTATATGGACTATTTTTAGCAGATGAGGGCATAGAGATTTAGTGACAAATATGTTTTAATAACTACAAATGCCAGGCAAGCGCCTTTTGTAGTTTATCAGGTAATACGTCCACCTGTGGTTAGTACATCTTAGGTTGTACATGGGATTTAGGGCCGTGGATGACTGAAGGTTTTGCTAATGCGATTAATACCATTAAATTACTTACAGAATGCCCACAAAATTGCATCGAAACGTTCCCTGAGGAGGAGCCCTATTAAGTTGATTCTTCATTTCTGATAGCAGAATCCCAAATTGCTATTTAATTTCTGAAAACCCTTTTAGCAGGTGTTATTTATGGCGGGCAGAGTGTGCATCCTGATGGTTGCTGAATGTGCTAGGATCTAATAGGGGCATTAGAAAGAGTAAGTTCAAGCCGGGCGTGTTGGCGCACGCTTGTAATCCCCGCGCTTGGGAGGCAGAGACAGGAGGATCGCGCAGGTTCGAAGCCAGCCCCGCGCGCTGGCTTAGGAGACCCTGTTTCCAAATAAAAATGTAAAAATAGGTCTGGGAGTGTAGCCCGGAGGTAGAAGGGCTTCCAGGAACCCCAGTACCACCAAAAAAAAAAAAAAAGAAAGAAAGAGTAAGTTCAAGCCCAGCAGGTGCTACACACCTGTGATCCCGGGGCTTGGGAGGCTGAAACTGGAGGGTCACAGGTTCGAGACCAGCCTCAAGAATGTGGTGAGATTTTTGACAACCTAGGAAGACCCTGTTCCAAAATAAAAACAGAAGTAAAATAAAAAAAAATACTAAAACAGACTGGGGAGGTAGATTAGAAGTAGAATGCGCCCAATAAAATAAAAGAAAAGATTAAATTTAACAAAGAACTTTCTAGCGGACCGTTTGAGCGCTTACACTCCTGTGTGCTTTGCTGTTGATACAGAAATCTATCCTTTGAAGATGACTTCTGAATGGAAATGTGCTCTGGAAAAATCCCTCATTGTTGCTGCGGAGTTTCCCCTTCCGATGGAAGTGTTTAAGGTACGTTTTCAGTTCTCAGCGCTTTAGTGACTCTTTGCGAGTCTCGCCTGTTGAAAGAGTGCGTTCCTCTGCTACAAAGGCAAACTTCGTGACCGCGTGTTCCATTTTAAATCTTTAAAATCGTGTCTATTCCATTTCGCCATTTAAAAAAAATCTTCTTAAATATCGATCGGATAAGATGCTGTCTAAAATGTACTGTAGATTCCAGTTTTTCCTCCATAATATAAATCTCATTTTTAGCACCGACCACGCTCCCCCAACAAAAACTCACACAAGGACAAATGGTAGCAAATCCAAATTTGCTCTTTTTTTGGGGGGGGGGGTAAAAAGCGTAGAAAATGATGTTTCTCCTGCCTGTTCTACTTCCTTGATGGCCCAAGAAACTTTTCTGGGTATCTGCTGTGTTCTAAAATCTTCTGCTAGCCAAGTCCTCACACTGAGATGAAAGGCTTAGGAATCAGACCTCCGCTAAAATAGGTTGCCAGCTGTGTGTGTGTGTGTGTGTGTGTGTGTGTGTGTGTGTGTGTTACTGGGGATGGAACCCAGGGGCTTTCTACTCTGGGCTACATTCCCAGACCCATTTTATATTTTATTTGGAAACAGGGTCTCACTAAGTTGCTGAGAGCCTCACTGAGTAGCTGAGGCTGGCTTCGAACCTGTGATCCTCCTGTCTCAGCCTCCCAGGTACTGGGATTACAAGCATGCGTCACCACGCCCGGTTGGTTGCCAGCTTTTTAACACTCTGAAAATCCTGCTTCTGACCTTTGTGTTTCTGTCCTCTTTAGCGACGACTGGGAGGGATGTTGGTCTCCTAGAGTGGTTAGAGGTCTGACTGCTGCCACACGGTTCTGCCACACTTATTTGACGAGCTCCTCTTCAACCCCAGATGCAGACAGAGCTGTTGCAGCTAGCCTTTTGAGCATTTCAAGGATTCTGTAGCTGTACCTGGGTTGGCACTCAGCCTTTCCGCAGAGGGCTTCGCTGACGACATTAACTTAGTTACTTCTTGTTCATCAGCTGTTTTGGCTTCTAAACCTTCATTGATGCTGAGTGCCATGTCTATGTTTTTAATATCTTTACTAAGCCAGATGTGCTGGTATATATCTGTAGTCCCAGCATTTGGTAGTCTGAGACAGGAGGATTGCATGTTCAAGGCTAACGTCAACAACTTAGGGAAGCCCTCTTCAACTTAGTGAGATCCTGTTTCATGATAAAAAATAAAATAGGGCTGGGGGCGGAGCTCTGAGGTAGAATGCCCCTGGGTTCAATCTCTAGTACCACCCCCCTAAAAAAAAAAGGAGAAAAAAATTCTGTTTACCATAGATTTGGTTAGAGTTTGGGAGATAAAATTGATGTGTGTACTTTATGATACTCAAACCTGAGACTGCCGTCTTAAAACACTTGTTGTTTAGACTCGAACAAAAAAATCTGCATCCTCCAGAACAAGCCAAGCCTGGCATAACTCCACAGGGCTTTTCTCTGAAGCTTCGCGTAGTGGCAGGTGTCTGGTCAGGCTATCTTTGCTTTCTGATGTTCTTTGTTTAATTAGAAATACATCAAGATTATTAAAGTTCATACCTTTTGTATCTTAATGCAATGTTCTTCAAATGCCCTTGGTTTCTGTTTTGTTTTCTGTTAAATTTCTGCTCATTCTGAAAGCTCAAATATAAATTCCCTAAAAAAATCCTTTCCCAGGCCCCTGGGTCCTCTCCATCCCCAGCCCAGATGAATTTGGATTTTTTTCCGGAGCCCTTATAGAAGCCTTGTCTTCATACTCCTCTGTAACAATCTGCAAACTTTCTTTTGTAATATCCACCTCTTTCTGCTTAACTTTGACATTCCAGTAAGCCAGGCATTATGTCTGTGTTGTCCATTGTTGGAGACATAATTCCATGCTCGTGGCAGTACTTAATATTTATCAAGTAAATGAAAAGAGTTTTGCACTGAATTTAAAAATTCTGAGTTAATACAGTTACAGGTTAACTGGATATGCAGACTTATTTAAAACTGTGACTACGAAGACACAAAAGGTATAAACATTAATAATCTTGATGTATTTCTAATTAAAAATTAACTAATTCATTAAACATTTATGAAGTAGCTGTTCTTTGCAAAAGGCTATTAAGTGCTCTTGACCTGATTCCAGGGTTTAATAGTTTCTTTTTATTTTCTAAAATACACTTACAAGCTGGGCATGTTGGTGCTTGCCTGTAAATCCCAGTATTTGGGAGGCTGAGACAGGAGGACAGGAGGTTTTCAGGGTCAAACCCAGCCTCAGCTACTTACTGAGCTCTAGGCAACTTAGCAAGACCTTGTTTTCAAATAAAAAATAAAAGTAGGGCTAGGGATGTAGCTCAGAGGTAGAAGGCCCTTGGGTTCAGTCCCCAGCATCACAAAAAAATTAAATAACAATTTAAAAGATACAAAGCTGGGTGTGGTGGCACATGCTTGTTATCCCAGTACTTGGGAGGCTGAGACAGGGAGATTGTGGGTTCTAGGTCAGCTTCAGAACTTAGGCCCTCTGCAACTTAGTGAGACCCTGTTTCAAAATAAGGAATTAAAAAAAAAAAAACAGGGCTGAGGTGGAGTTTGGAGGTAGAATGCCCCTGGGTTCAATCCCTGGTCCTGGTAACACACACACACACACACACACACACACACACACACACACACACACACACATGACCATCACATTTTCTGTATGCCAGTAACTGAAGAAATAAAATAATATTTTCTATTGAGTTCTTTTACTTAACACAGAAGTAATTTAGTTCAGAGATATTGCATGTGATGAGATTAAACTATCTTTGCAGTCCCTTCTTTTATGAAAAAAAGAGAAATTTTCTTTTTGTCCCAAGTTTTCAAAAGTTTCAACAAGCAAGATTCCTCTGTGGAGTCCTGAGAGAGAGAAGGAGAGAGAGAGAGAGAGAGAGAGAGAGAGAGAGAGAGAGAGAGAGGAGAGGGAGAAAGAATATACTTTTTTTTAACACTGTTTAATCATCAGTATTTCTCAAAAGGGAGAGTAACTTCTATTTCTTTCATTACGGTAAAAGGAATATAGGTTTGAATTCAGCAGTGACTCATCCAAGATCTGTGTTGTTAATGGAAAACTGCCTTTGCATTCAGCTGTTATGAGACAGAAATCAAAGCTAAGCACACTTAATAGCTAGAAAGAAGCAGTGTCTCCAAGCAATTCATTTTATTATTTTTACACTTGGGATAAATGGATGTTTTGATGGGATGAATCTTGCTGCACTGCGGCGTCTCACTTTGGGGGATTCGCTTCCCTGATGTGACTCTGTGTCCATGCAGTCCTTCAGGTTTCTTTGTTTCTCCCTTCTATCTTAAACACAAACAGAAAACGTATGAAAACAAGCACATAGTTAGTGTTTCTGCTCAGTTACAGAACTACTTTTATAAGAACAGCAGCACGGTAGGATTTTTTTATACAAATGTCACCACAAACACAGGAATAATATGTTGCACCATGCCCTTATGATGGCTCTGAAATAATGAAAAATAGAAATATTTCAACTCGATTATAAGGTGGCACCACCAGTGTACATGCAGCGTAGTATAAAGTGATGCTTGCTTGTTCTTTAATAAAATTCCCAGTTCGTTGATGTCCCCCCAGAGCTCAGTTTCTGTCATATTTAACATCAGTCTCTGTTCAACAGGTCCAAAATTATAGCTACATAATGGGTTGCCATTAAAAGTTGGCTGTCTTAGTTAGCTTTCATATCAGTGTTACCAAAATACCTGATAATGACAGCTTAGAGGAGGAAAGATTTGTTTGGGTCTTGGTTTCAGAGGTTCAGTCCACAGTTAGCCAGCTCGAAGACACAGACATAAGGAAGCAGAATGTGGCAGCTAGAGGGGAGAAAGGAGAGAGGGAGAGGGAGAGGGAGAGGAAGGGAGAGGGAGGGAGGGAGGGAGAGAAGAGAGAGAGAGAGAGAGAGAGAGAGAGAGAGAGAGAGAGAGAGAGAGAGATATCTTTTTTTTTTTTAAAGGGTCTCACTAAGTTGCAGAGGGCCTTACTAATTATTTGAAGCTGGCCATGAGCCTATGATCCTCCTGTTTCAGCCTCCCAAGTACTGGGATTACAAGCGTGCACCCCACCACTTGTTTGTTTTGAAACCGAGTCTCACTAGGTTTCTGAAAGTCTCACTAAACGCTGAGGCTGATACCCAGGAACCTGCAACCCTCCTGTTTCTATCTCCCAAGTACCTGGAGGGATTACGAGCTCAAGCCATCCTGCCTGCCTCCTTGACATTTCACTCCAGACTTGAAGAGGCTCCTTCAGCAGAATCTGTTAGGGGTGGTGAATCACAGAGAAATTGAGTTTATTTATGCCTCTGCTTTGCTACTTAGAACGGAGAGTTCAAGCTTGTTTGTGGCTATTCATTGTATGTTCTTGAGTGGAAGCACTTGAATTCTATAGCAAAAAAAAAAAAAAAAATCCATGGGGGGCCATCTTGTTTTATGAGGACTGGAGAAAATCTTATAACAGGAATAATAAAGAGGGCAACTCTAGCCAAACAATAAATGTATAAAAATTGAAAAATCAGGGTGTATAAAGAATGTGATGTTGTAAAAATTGCTTAATCAATTGCAGGGACCTGCCGTCTGTTAATAACTTGCTTTTAATTCTGAACGTTAGGAATTGAAGAATATAGTCAGCTTTCTGTTGTTTACTCTGAGGCTTAGCACTCCTGACTGGCTTCTGTTCACCACCAATAATTCTGCTTCTGACCAGTGTCTATGGTTGGAGCAGAAGCAAAATAATAAAAGTCACTTGAACTTAATGTAATGGTTATATGGAATGTTGGGGTGCCGGGGGAATCCAACCTCATGTCTATAAAACTAGATAGTGTTTTAAAGTGAGGGTTGTACAATATTTTATTTTATTTTTATGGTACTAGGGATTGGACCCAGGGGCATTTTACCTCTGAGCTACAGGCCCATTCCCCCCTTTTTTTGTTACTGATGTTTTTGACAGGGATCTCACTAGATTGCTGAGACTCTGACTGAGCTGCGGAGACTGGTCTCAAAACTGTGATCCTCCTGTCTCAGCCTCCCAAGTAGTAGGATTGTAGATGTGTGCCACCATGCCCGGCTCATAGTTCAATTCCTAAATATTTATAATTCTAATCCTCACTAAGGTATATATTAAGCAGGGTGTGGAGGAATAATTAAGAGGCTAAACCAGGCATGGTAGTGCATACTTGGAATCTCAGCTGCTTAGTGAGGTCCTCAACAACTTAGTGAGACTGTGAGACCCTGTTTCAAAATATAAAGAATAAGAGCCGGGTATGGTGGCGCATGCCTGTAATCCCCACGCTTGGGAGGCAGAGGCAGGAGGATCGAAGCCAGCCGTGCTGGCTTAATAGACCCTGTTTCCAAATAAAAATATAAAAAATAGGTCTAGGAGTGTAGCCCAGAGGTAGAAGGGCTTCCAGGAACCCCAGTACCACCAAAAAATAAAATAGGGCTGGGGGTGTAGATCGGAGGTATTATGCGCCTGGGTTAAATCCTTGGTCTCACACACACACACACACACACACACACACGTAGAAGAGGCTATAATTCTTTCACCTGCAGAGGATTTTATTGTGACTTTAAGCCACAATAAAATTATACAGGGGCAGATTTCCCCTGCTCAAAGTACACAGGAGTGTTTGCAGGTTAGGCCCTACTTTGATCATGCCTTTCGCGAACAGGCTGTTGCCAAAGCCGTGTCTCAGGTGGAGACTCCTGCGTGAAAAGCCATTTGAGCTTCTTCGTTTGAACCTCATTCTCCAGAGGTGTAAGACCTGGAAAGCAAGGAGCCCGTGTTGTGGGGCAGCGTGTGTTTACCTTGCCCTTCGATGTACCCTCCCTACACCCTGAGGTGGTTGGCATGTGGTAGTGGGTATGAATGAAAGGTAGGAAAATGCTTTAATTTTAAAGCATTTTTAGTGGGTGTGAATTAAAGGTGTGTCCTGGATTCCCCTCATTGATCTCTTAGACAGCCATCGGCTTTGAGTCTCCTTGCCTTGACACCCTAAGATCAAACGTGAGTTTAATTTTGCTTCTGATGTTGTCTCCAGACTCATTTATAATGAGATAGGCAAGCACAAATTGGTTAGCTAAACTTATTCCTGGTACTGGAGGTCAAACCTATAGGTATTCTTTCTACCTTTGAGCTATACTCACAGCTCTATTTTATTTTATTTTATAATTTTTTTATTTTAGAAACAGGGTCTGGCTAAGTGGTTGAGGGATGTTGCTAGATTGCTGAGGCTGTCCTGAAACCTGCAATCCTTCTTTCTCAACCTCCCAAGTATTGGGATTAGAGGCCTGTGCCACCATGCCTTGTGTGAGATACACTTTTACGTGAATATTTATTTGCATTTAACATTTTTAAGAAGAAACATATAGGCTCACAATGTTGAAACTTAACTTAAAGCTCCTTTATAAATTAACAAGATTTCCCACTGGAAGTCACCTGCAAGATTTGCAGGTGGTAACAGGCCTATCCCCCCGCCCCCACTGGCATCTTGAAGCTCTTGTACCTTGGTCAGAGTTTACACTACTGTGTCCCAATAAACCTGACCACACAACTCTGAGGAAGGAAAATTTCTTTGCTTACTGTTTCCTTGAAGATGTGGGGTTCATTTCATGTGATGCTGGGAACCAGTTATCTCAGGGCAAGGTGCAGGAATTGGAGAGAGGAAGAATGTAAAGCTGTGTTCTCACGTCATGGAAGTTGGAAGCAAGAGAGGGCAAGAAGGGAGATGAGAGACCATATATTACTCCCAAGGCCGCACCCCCAAGGACCCTGCTTCTCCAGCCACACCCCACCTGCCTAGGTTCCACCCCAGTCAGTCCATCGCAATGGATTTATCCACCGATGAGATTATAGCCATCTTGCCTTAATCGCATCAACTCTGACCTTCATACCTGAGGTCTTCAGAGCGGATTCTAGCCATCACATCCTGAAATCAAGCATGTACACCCGGGTGTGCATTTGAAAGTCCAGTCTGCAAAGGATTTCAGAAAATGCGATCATCTCTGCTGTGGTTTCGTATACGTTCTTGCACTCACTGGACCTCAGTTGTTTCTGAGCTTCCAATGATTCTGAGCCTATATATCTACACAGATCGGATGAGGAGCAAGACACAGCTGACATGTCTTGAGTCTTGGCTTCCTGGGTGATGTTCCCATCTTGGGAACATCTTGGGAAATATTAACCCCTTCAACTCCCTTGATATTGTAGCACTGAAGGCAAAATATAAATGAAACCAGGGGTAGTCCCCATGGGTGCCAGCACCATTGATTGTCCGGTGAGAACTCTCAGTGGCATTGATGATATCTCCTAGTTATTATTTACCATCAGAATGGTGGACATTGTACTGGGTCCTGGCCATCTAGAATCCCATTTACTCTCATAATAAGTGGGCTCCGTGGGGATTTTAGGTCCTACTGTTATGGTTGAGGGGATTCAAGGATCAGCAAAGTAAATTTTTCGTCCTATTTTGTAATAGTCCTGGGATTCAAACACAGATATAGCTAAACCCCAGAGCTGTTGTTATATTATTATTATTATTATTATTATTATTATTATTATTTTATTATTATTATTTTGCTGTTGCTTTTGACTAGTCTTCAAAAATAATGTAGAATACTTAAAGACTAAGAAATGTTAGTATTACTATAACAAAAAACCAGGAAATAAATTCTGGGAGTATTAAATGCTGCCTATCTAAAATACCATATTTGACTTAGACTGTGTTGATTGACTCCTCCCGATTTAGTTGCATTTGACAGGGGCTTGATGGGTATTTTGTTCAAGGTGAGTATTGTACTAATTAGCAAATGTTCATGTTCAGTGCCAGATACCTGTATATCCTGCAGAATTAGAGTGACTTCTGGAAGCCTGGAATAGAGCTCTTATATTTTTAAAGTGATTGGTTTATAAGGACCGGTTTGGGTCAACAATATGTGGCATAGTCTCTGAGAATGTTATCTGGATTTAACCAATGTCCTATGATGCACAGGGCAGTTTCCTACATTAAAGGATGTTCCATTGTCAAAATGTCAGTAGCAGCGATGCTGAGATTCCTTGGTCTAGGGGGCTGGATATTTTTCTCACTTGGAAGCAGGTTGGCCCATTGAAGTCAAGAGCAGCTATGGTTTGAGGGAGGCTCTGGAGACCTGATCTATTACTGTCTTTGCCCCAGTCTGTCTGGCATCAACACCTTCCCATTTGGAGTTTTGCCTGCCTGTTGCGGAACATTGTACACACGTTTGTGCGCTCCTTGAGTTTAGGAGGCTGAGCTTCAGTGTCTAGAAGAGGCAGAACCCACAGTCTTATGGAGTTTTGTTCTTTACCAGCTCTTCCAACTTTCTCTAAATGGTGGTGTTTAGAAGCAGCCCAGGACTGGCATCCTGTTGCCATGACAACAGTGGAGTTGCACTTAGGGGGCCCCCAGAGCTGAGTCTGCGCTTCTCTTCAGCCCACAGGCTGCCCAGAGTGCTAACCTGGGATCATGAGGAGTTTTCTTAGCTCGTAGGAGGTGAGTTAACTAATCAGGAAGAAGAAGAGATAAGGAATCCCTGTTTTCGAACACACTCAAAGTAGGCGCTGGGATTTTCCTAGTCATGCTGAAAAGAAGGGTAGATTCTTGTCACTTCCTAATATTTTTATGGTGCTTAGTGTTATTCAATGAAAGACATTCATCCCCACTGCCTGTTGTGGTTTTAAACAATTTAGTACCAGTTTGGGGACTTACTGTGAAATAGGCCCGATGTAATCACCTTTTATAAGTTGTGTGGTTTAGATTGAAGTGCATAATACCACAGTTCTACATTTCTCGCTCCTATTTTTTTTTTTAACTTGATTGAATGTACCACTAGTGGATAAAATTGCTATTTACAGCTGTAAGTAAAAAATGGAATGCTGATTACTTTTCGGCTTATAGATTTCTTATTACATTTTCATTATAAATATTTCACTACCTAAATTTAAATCAGCGTGATGGAATTGAAATTTAATAATACTATTGATTTAATAAATGCCTGGCATCCTAATGTCTGTTTTCCAATAAAATTAATGTTATGAGAGTAATTTTCTAATGAATATATGAATGCTAGGTCACTGGTAAAAAAGAAAGAGGAACAATCTGATAAATGACATTGGATTTTCATTTTTTTTTTGGCATGACATATCTTGCTGATGAACATAATGGAATTACAGTGTAGTTCATTATATATCAGTTTGAATGCGATACTAATTAAAACCTTCCTTTGACTGCACTGAAGCCTATTCTTAGAAATTATGCAAATTATTGGGACCTTGAAAAGATGCTTGTGTCTGTGCAATGTTTTTGCTCCCAGCAGACCACAAAACCTGGCGTGTTGGAACCAAAATAATAAATACTGTGCAGTATGTTTATGTAAGTACAATGCGCTACAAGATGTGGGGTACTTGTAAAATTGGGGAGATATGAGTTGCATATCTACTTTTTGTCAGGGTTTTTTTTTTTTTTTCAACATAAGCTAAAATGAAGGAACAGTAAGTTAAAGCCTGAAACATATGTCCACCAGAAGGAAGAAAATTTCCTGCAGCCTTCAGTACTGTAAGTCTGGCTAAGAATTTGGTTTTTGTGCAAGGAAGATTTTACTGCTTTCCTTATAATACCGTCCTCATCAAATGCGTTTTAATTTTGTTGCATTAATTAGTTTGAACTTGTTCTTCTGTGAGTCCTGTTTGTCATGGTTTGGGGTCATGCGAGATGTTTTTATCTAATGAAGCAGAGGTGGGTAGACACGTTCGTGATTTTTGGAGGCTGTGTTAGCTCAGTACTACATTGTGTGTATGTGTGGGGAGAGATACTGGGGACTTGAACTCACACGATTTTTACCTCTGAGCTACATTCCCAGCTGTGTTTTATTTTTTAACTTGGAAACAGGATCTCACTAAGTTGTGGAGGGCCTTGCTAAATTGCTGGGGCTGGCTATGGATCTGCTATCGTCCTGTCTCAGCCTCCCAAGTACTGGTATTATTACATGCACCTTCACGCTCAATTCAAGTACTACATTTATTTATTTATTTATTTATTTATTTATTTATTTATTTAGATTTTTGTGCAAGGAAGATTTTACTGCTTTCCTTACAATACCGTCCTCATCAAATACATTTTAATTTTGTTGCATTAATTAGTTTGAACTTGTTCTTCTGTGTGTCCTATGTGCCATGTTTTCAGATCATGCGAGATGTTTTTATCTAATGAAGCAGAGGTGGGTAGACACATGCAGATGGAACCCAAGGGCCTTATATCTCCGAGCTACACTCTTAGCCCAGCCCTATTTTTTTTTATCTTTTACTTTGAAACAGGGTCTCACTAAGTTGCAAAGGGCCTCACTAAGTAGCTGAAACTGTCCAAGAACTTCAATCCTCTTGTCTCAGCCTCCCAAGCACTGAGATTACAAGCCTGTGGCACCATGTCTGGCCTCAAGTACTACATTTTAAAACAACCTGCAGCGCTTTAAGTCCCTAAAGTAGCCCTGGGGATGAGTTGTGCTAAAGTAAGAAGGTGAGGCATGAATGTCCTTTCTTTTTCCTCTGTCTTTTCTTTCTCTCATCTCTTCATTAGTGATGCTCTTTATTCAACCTTCCATAGATTAATACTCACAATGACTGTATACAAGCATCCTTAAGATTCATCCTGAAGCCTTAGCATCGTGCCAGGGAAGTCCAGAGTGCTGTTTTCCACGATGGCTAAATCTCAGGGTGGCTCCATGTCAGAAGTGGTTCTACACAGGCGTGTTTGAGTTTGCACAATCAGGTAGCAGTACCCTTTTTCAGGAATGGCAGCCGCTTTCAAGGCATAGACATCCCCGGTGACTTGTTCTTATAGCAGTGGGTGACTCGCGGGTAGCTGTTGCACGCAGGCACTCCTTACAGTCAGTGGGTCCTCCTGACCTTCCTTCCCTCTCCTCTCCTTCCCTCCCTTTTCTTTTCTTTTCTTTCGTAGTACCTGGGATTGCACTCAGGAATGCTTTACCTCTGAGCTATACCCATGGCCCCATTTTTTTTTAAACGGTTCTCACTAAGTTGCTGAGGGCCTTGCTAAGTTACTGAGGCTTTCCTCGAACCTGTGATCCTCCTGTCTCAGCCTCCCTAGTTACTGGGGTTACAGGTGTGTACCAGCACAGCTGGCTAACTGACCTGTGGTTCTTAGGTGAGAAACACGAGTCCTCAGGCAGAAATTTATAGCTAAAGAATCCCCAATACAGTATAGTTCGCCTAGACTTCTTTGCCCGATATGATACTTCATATTTCTCATTTTTGATTATTTTCTATACTAAGTTTAAAGCTTGTCAGTATTAGAAAGCACAGTAACTACTTTTCACTTCACAAAGTATCAGAACTTAACATGTAGTATTTGGACCAACACTGACAGATTGAGACTGGCATGGAATTTGGAACCAACCATGTTTATTAGATTAACGTATTTTGGTTAACATAGATACGATTAGGAGGAAGTAGGTATCGACGAGGGACAATTTATGAGGACCACAGGCATTTGCTACACACGGTGCTTCAATCTTTCAACACACATGGGTAGTGTTATGGATTAACAACAAAAATCTGGAGAGTCTAAGTAAGTGGTTAGATTAATAGGGGTCAATTTTCAAGCTGGTAAAGCTACTTCAAACTTATATTTTAGGAGCCTACGGGGTATACAGTTTTCGTTTTTGCTAATTAATGATTTTTAAAAATATCCTTTTTGTTCCCTGCTTCCTCCCCTGTGATGGAACATGATGTGATCTATGATAATCTGATGGCTAGAGCAAGAACTGAGTGTCAGGCTGCTTGTTGAAATCTGGGCTCTGTGTCCTTCCCTCGCTAACGTAACCTCTCTGTGTCCTAATTTCCTCGCTGTAAGATGGATACCACTCTCTACTCTTAGTGAAGGAAAGATAGTCCTGGTGAGAAAGTGCTCCTTTTCGATTGCTCCCACCCACTTGAGATTGCAAACCAAACCAAGTTAGTGAATCTTACTGCAGGGTACCTTAGCAAGAGAGAGAGAGTGAGAACTGCTAAGCTCATCCCTGGAGGGATTGTAACCAATGAATCTTAAGCAGAGAGAGGACATTGATGTATACAGAATCTCTTTGACCATGACATTGCACTAAAAATAGATTCTCTGAAGAGATATTGCTAATGTAGCCTCTTAAGACAGTCCTCCATTAAGGTAAATTGTATTTTACCCCCGCCCCCATCCCACCAGGGGAACTCTACCTCTGAGCTACACCTCCTTTTTATTTTTTATTTTGAAATGATCTGGCTTGGTTTCTGAGAGTCTTTCTACATTGCTGAGACTACACTCCAACCTGTGATCCTCCTGTTTCAGCCTCCCAAGTACTAGAATTATAGAAATCATCTACCTACCACACCTGGCTGGCATTTTACTTTTGATCAATATAAAACTACTTTTTTCTTTAGAGCTAGGTGTACTGGTGCACACTTGTAATCTCAATACTTGGGAGGCTGAGGCAGGAAGATCACAGGTTTGTGGCCAGCCCCAGCTACTTAGTGAGGCCCTCTGCAACTTAGTGAGACCCTGCTTGAAAATAAAGAATAAAAAATTGGGCTGGAGGTGTAGTTCAGAAGTAGAATGCCCCTGGATTCCATCCCTAGCAACACACACACACACACACACACACACACACACACACACACACAGTACTTTTAGTTCAAAAGTAAAAATGGGTAGCAATGAATATAGACTGGAATGAAGTCTCTAGCGTTTATGAAAGAATAGTTTTTCAGTAAGCTATTTAGCTGGATTCAAGTGCATATAAGTAAACAGTATTTCTTGACTATGACAGGCATATTTGTAGGTGGACTGAGGACTTGATAATGTATCCTGATATCAAGAACATCATTCTTGGTCCAACGGTTGTGAAGTATGAATGATTCTCTAGAGCTTTGCAAAGGCCAGAATGTCTCTTTAAAACCACAGTGAATTTTCCATTATCTCTCAGTAGGTAATCGATTTTGTGAATCATGTTCAGGAACTAGGAACTCTGTTTCTCCTTAACCCTGAAGATTTTGATGTTAGGTGTTTGTATAAATGAATGCGGCTCCTCTGACCGCATTAACAGCCCCAAGTAAAGGGGCCTGGAGGTGATTGACTTTGTTTTCAATGAGAACATCTGTACCTTTTCTCATGTACAAGTATAGATATTCATAGATAGACATGCACAGAACTCAGAAGTTGACTCATTTGGAAATCCACTGGTGTAGATGTCTTCAATTATCATAAAAGCTTGATATTCCTGAGGACTGCAGAGTGGTTTCTTTTGCCTCATCCCCATGAGCCCCCCTCTGGTATGCAAGTCCCAGCCACTCTGATTGCATTTACTGTGCTGCCTGCCTTTCTAGAATCTTCTCTTTATCATTTAAAATCTCAGGCTTTTCATGTTGCAAATTAAAATTCACTGCTGTAAGTCCTTTGACTGCCATGATCATAGTGATATTGAGTTTTTATGTGCTACAAGTAAAAGAATTTCTTCTAAGCCTAGGTGTTTGTTAGCTGTTCTGTCTTTTTCTTCTCCCTTTGGCAAATGTAGGGTTTTTGGGGGAGAGGGGTATATTTCCTATTACATCTAGCAGCCTGCTGTGTAATCCCACAAAGGTTTCTAATGAATGAATGATAGAATACAGAGTCTGAATTGATGTCAACAAATCATCTAGTATGTGTTGGTCCTTCAGTTTAATTTAACGAATATTCATTGAAGTCTTTCTTAGATGGATCATATAACAAGAAGGAGAGAGTTCGGCATTCACCAGAAATTATGGCACATACAGTATGGCTATCTTTCATGTTCTTTTAATGGTTCTCCAATGGGCAGAAGTTTTAATGGCACAACACTTCAAAAAAATATTATCCTGCTTTTTTTAAATTGAAAATGGTATACATTTAAACTGTGCTTGGTGCCCTCCCCCCAACCCCGTTTTCCCTTCCCCCTATCCCAACAATGAGTGTCCAGGTTAACCATGCTTTATTCATACTTTTACACATATGTGGCTGTAGCTCCTCCATTAATCAACCTCAGCCTTCTTCATCTCCTATCCTTCCATTCTAGCTTTGCTGAGATTTTCCCTCCGTTATCTGGAGTCATTCTGGTATTATCTTGCCTTTGCTGTTAAAGTTTCTGGCACCATCATTGACAAATAGCAAAAAGTAGCAGGTTTAATGAAACTCTTAATTGTTAACATGTCTTCAGTCCTGAATCTTTTAAATTTCCATTAGCTTGATTTATATATCTTTGAAATTGGTGGGAATTCTACATGATTATAGCGGGATTTTTTTTTTTTTTTTTTTTTTTTTTTTTGGTGGTGGTGGTGGTGGAGCTGATTGAAAATTGATCTTAGGAAAGTGTGAACGAGGACTGGAAGATTCAGGAATGTTCTTGATAGTTTCCAGATTTATTTCCAAAATTTGAAATTCAACTTTAGTAAGATAGTGTAGATATATGTGAATGTTCGAGGTCGAACTATGAATATCAGTGCTTGGGTATTGCTACCTCTTAAAATGTTCAGCTTTTCTCTTATGTATCTTAGACAAGGGCTTTAGATAGTTTGGAGCAAAAACAGGTGCATTTCCCCAAGAATTTGGGCATTTGTATCTTATGACTTGTTTTTACTCGTGACAATTCTAACACTATATATGTGAATATTTTGACATCAACCTATTCTCCAAACTCTCAGTATGCCAAGTGGAAGTTCTACAGTTTAATTCATTTCTGACATTAACTACCTAAAGGCAGCACAGACCCTTATAGGCTTAGGGCTCAGTATCTCAAGACAACCTCACATCGGGCGTCAATTTTAAGTGTGAGCATCCTGGGTCCTGTGTTCCATTCCAGTGGCCATAAAATTCAAGGCTCCCAATACCCTTCTCCTCAGATTCCATGATTTTCTATAAGGACTCTCTGAACTCTTAGCAGTTTACTTACATGAACTGATTATTTCAAAGGATGCCATAAAGGGTAGGAATGAATAACCAGGCAAAAGAGGTACATAGAGAGGAGCCCGGAAGGCACCAAGGCCAGCAGCTTCTGTTATTTTGTTGCTTGGGTGGGTCACCCTTCCTTTTTGAGGATATATTCACCAAATTGGAGGCTTTCCACACACCCTGTAATTTAGGGTTTATATTGAGGACTCATTCATTAGCAAGGTTGATTAAACCATTGGCATTTGGTGATCAACTCCACTTCTAGTCTCTTTACTGTTCTTTAGTGGTTAGAAGAATAAATGGTCCAGCCCTCCTTTTCTAACTTGGTCTTTCTAGTGACAAGTCCTCATCTGAAATGACTCACTAAGCATGATCTCATTAAAACTAAGGATGCTTCTGTTACCCAAGAGATTTAAGGGCTGTGTTCCCAAAACTGGGGACAGAGATGAAATACATGCTTATCACACCATTAAAATGTAGTAGAAATAAGTTAAAATGTGGGAGATTTGAGCTGTAACCCACAAAGGGAAAACCCACTGTTAAAACTTTGAGATAATATTCACTAAGCATCGCTTTAAAATTATTCAAAACAGTTAGTTCAGTGGCATGCTGTTTTAATTTTCATCTCACATATGGCCAAGCACAGCTTTAATGTCTATGCTCATTTTTACGGATGAGCAGAAGACAGAGAAGTTCAGTGGTTGACATACAAGCCCATGGATACTCCAGGAGAGAAGGAAGAGGCTGCGTGTTTTCTGCACCAAGCAATTCCCCCTTAACCTAGAGCTGATGCAGTGTATGCTGAAATTATTAACTATAAACATTTATAATACAGTCTGTAGCACTGAGCGAGGAGGTTATCTGAGGAGAAGTTTGCTGTGTGCTTTATTTTTTGAGTATAGAGAGCTATTGCCTGGTCTGTACCAGATAACTATGCATACAGTAAGGCAGCAGATACAGGTCAACTATCAGTGCAGGGTTCCTGGGGCCATTGATCTTGTAGCAGAGCATGTAAGGGTAGATGTGGACTTGGATAAAGACCTCAAAAGGTGGAAAGATTCTCAGGTTCTGGGTCAGTCTTGTTTAGAAAATGGCTCTACTTGGACAGAGAACAGTAGTTGGAACTAAAGTGTACAAAGTAGAATGGGCACAAAAGTTGCAACAGAGATGGTTAGAACAGGGGGTAGACCAGAAGTCCAGGTTGCTGTCTGGCCTTCTCTACAGTGAAAACCAGCAGGAGATGGAAATTCTAAGGATAGCTCTGGTGTCGGTGCAGACAAAGAGTAGTGAGTGACCTTTTCCTATGATTACTAAATGAGGTCTTAATAAGGCTCAGCCTTTTTGCGGTGGGTTTTGAGAGGGATAACTACAGTGAGAAGGACGTCCCACAGCAGAGAAAGAAACCAAATGCGTTCTGAGAAACTATTACATGCATCCGGGGCCATTTATTATAGTTACGAATGTGTCATTAGTGCCCGAGGGCATTTCTGTATTGTCGAACGGCATAATAATGACTTGTTGAGTACATTTAGATGAACTTGTATTGCATTATAATTTTAGAATAAAAGGTTAAAGTGTTTTGTGTTTCAAAGGGGAAAATATGACTTACTTGTAAAATCCGAGAATATGACTCAATTCCCACCAATTGGTTCTGGGGGCGTCGATGTCTGACGGGAACACTAACTTTTAATCTTTTAATTCAGATGTCAATTACTCATTTTGGGTTTAGTTCTTGTGCCTCGACACCTGTGGCTAACAGCTCCGCCTGCACATCTGGTTGGTGTGTGTAGGTTTGCGTTAACTCCCCGTCTTCTTGCTTTTTATTTCTTTTCTTCTCTGACCCACCTTCTCCAGGCACCTTTAAAAAGAAATGTTTCTTTGCAACATAAACAACTGAAAGTCATCACCAGCACCTCAGAATATTTCTGTGCTTTTTCTTAAGCATACAGCTTTTATAAAGTGTTGATTGTAAGTTCTTAAGGCACTTATAAAGGTTGCACCATAAACATGAGAAGCCATTACTTGCCCCTAAGAATATTTCTTTGTGCTTTTTTCTTGTGGATACACATTTTATAAAGTGTCGATTGTTAGTTCTTAAGGAATTTATGAAGGTTTCATATGAACCTGCTGCTTTGATTCGTTTTTTCCTTGTGTTTGATTATATCCCTACTTGCTCTGATAAGAACCTGTACCAATTGCTTCACCCAGACCCAGAATTTATTGAGCATCTTTGCACAATGCTGTGGGGTCACGTTACAGTTCTATAGGTTCATATTCTGATTTCCTCTGGCCAAACAGTGGAGCAGTGGAGAGTTCTATGAGCTGTTCTCTGGTCTCCTGTTGGACATGGACAGTACTGACCAGCTTTTGAGGTCAAGGGAGCAGGCACAACCCAACTGACTTCTCTTTAATTCTCTGACTTGGATATGGAGTGGCATTATCGAATTAATTTAAAACCCCACTCTAGATTTGCAGATAAAAGAAAGCAGTAAATCTCCAGGTATTTTTGTGCTTCACACCCAATTAAAGTGTTTGGAAATAGCAAGATTTATTCGCAGCTATTATTTTCTCTGGGACAGACTGCAAATACATTTATTTATCGGCTGATGCTTACATCGAGCATGAGTTATGGGGTGGCCTCCATTTCAGCAAGATAAATTCTGCTATCCAGGGTTCAGCCAACCTCATCTCTTGCTGGATTACTGATCTTTGTTGATCAGGCTCTGAATGTCTACAGGGTGCCTTTGGGTTCTTATGTGCACAGAGCTCTGGGGTCCGGGACTCACTACCAGTAACTGATAAGCCAGTTAGATTTTAAAGGCACTGGACATGAGCATGGACTTTGACCCAGAAGGTACTTACTGAGCCCTGCAATATAACCCTGGGGAGCCATAGGCCACACTTTCTAAAGAGTCCCCTGTTGTGTTTAATAAGAGGACTGATTGCCTCTGTTACTCTGCTGAACGTTAGCGGAGCGCACCTAGGAAAAATCAGAGCTCTGTGATGTGAGCTTTATTTTGCTGAGTGTGAATTTAAGCGTGTCCACGGAAGCTTGTTTTCTCTCCCTTGGAAAAGCAATTTCGCCTCCAGAAAATAATTAAATCCTCAGTCTCTAGCAATAATTAGAAATTTGAAACGGAGAGGGTTAATTATTTCCGCCAGATTCCAGTTCTCCCCAAAAAGTGCTCAAGGACCTCAGTCAGAGAGTCGCTGAGTTGCCTTGTCATGCTGTTGCTTCCAATAATCCCATCTTCCTCCCCGCAGGATCATGCAGATCTGCGAAGCCATTTCTTCACTGTTGGCATGAAACTAGAAACAGTGAATATGAGCGAGCCCTTTCACATCTGTCCTGCATCAGTGACTAAGGTGGGTTTCGTGCCTTTGCTCCTTGTTTCGACCCCCAGAGTGAATCAATAGTCTTTCAGATTGAAGCCAAGCAGATGAAATATACATGGTAGGGTACTTAGCAACACCAAACAGCAACAGGGCCACTGCTGTCCCTCCACGCTACCTCTACTAGAAGCTCAAACCGACTGTAGTAGCAGAGGGAGTCTAGTAGCAGTCCCCTCCTAGAATGGAGAGGTTGAGTCTTCCTTCTTCTGATAGCTATGTGCACGTTGAAATCATTTTTTTTTTTTTTTGGTGGTACTGGGGGTGGAATCCAGAGACTTCCTACCTCCGGGCTACACCCTCTGACCTATTTTCTATTTTATTTGGAAACAGGGTCTCACTAAGTTACTGAGAGCCTCACTAAGTAGCTGAGGCTAACTTCAAACCTGTGCGATTCTCCTGTCTCAGCCTCCCAAGTGCGGGATTACCAGCGTGCGCTGCCACGCCCGGCTGTGCATGTTAAAGTCATTTTAAGAGTTGCTTTCTAGCTAGGTGAGGTGGCCCATACCTATAATCCCAGTCCTTGGGAGGCTGAGACAGGAGGGTCAATGGTTCAAGACAAGTCTCAGCAACTTAGACCCTGTTTCCAAATAAAATAGTGCTGGGGTTGTAGCTCAGAGGTAAAATGCTCTTGTGTTCAATCTCTAGTACCAAAAAGAAAAAAACCAAAGAAATAAACATGAAGACTAGGTTGTTCCTCCTGTGTAGGAAGTATTGAATATGATCCATTTGTATTTTGAAAATATTTTAATGATAGAGAACAAATTCTCACCTCCCCATGAGCTAGCATCTCTGCCTCTTTTTTTTTTTATCTTCTTTCATCGACTAAAGGAAAACTCCTGCTTCTAAGACTTGATGATCCAAAATGAAATTACTTTGTTATGTAATGGCATTTTTATAGCCTTTTAAGGTTATGGTATCTCTTTCTGAAAAATGTCTCAGTGCTATCACCTGCCCTGAAGTTTAAATTGCATGTTCCTACGTTAAATGTTCTGCCACTTAACTTTCTTAGTCAAGAAAGTGTTTTGGTTAATGACTTTTTGTACCTTTCAGAGGGAAGATTTAATTATAGATTCAAAAGTCAATTGTATTTTATTTTTCTCCAGGAAACTGGATTTGTTCATGCAGCCATTAGCATTCCAGCATATTTGAGTTACGGTTTTTTTAAAAAATTCATAATTTGGTAGAATTTGAAAAATTCAGTAGTGATAATGTATTGTAGCAAATGAAAAATGGCTGTAATCATGAAATAATGTCTTCTTTTCTAAGTGTTATCTCTTTAGTGAACAAATTGGCCTTATATCTGTTAAAGTAATTTATTTAAAGAAAAAGAATACTGATTCATGCTTTGAATGGTCATCTTGGGGTTGAAACTCCTGCACTCACATTCATCCATTATCCAGCAAAATCTTTTTGTTGGAAACGGTCTTCGGGGTTCTAAAGTGTGTTTTCTGGTAATTACCACAAATTTTTCCAAACCTGAAGACTTGGACCTTGTTGAAACCTGGCCAGAATTTCCCCCTTCATTCTAGCACTGGGTTATATAGCGGGGCCAGCTGCCCACTTTTTTGGATATATGTCACATTGTCCTCTCTCTGAAAGGTGACAGTGTCAGCTTTGCCTGGAATTTCATTTAAGAGGCTGAGACGGGAGGATCGCGGTTCGCAGCCAGCCTCAGCTACTTAGTGAGGCCCTCTGCAACTCAGTGAGATGCTGTTTCAAAATAAAGAATAAAAAAAATATAGCTGAGGGTAATAGCTCGGAGGTAGAATTCCCCTGGGTTCCATCCCCAGTACCTAAAAAATAAATAAATAAAATATAAAAATAAACTAAAAGGAGAGGATGTACGTGGCATGTCAATGGTCATCTCTACCGTAGAGGCAGTCGCTTGGAACGTGGGCACCCACCTCCACGGGGTCCAAAGCTCATCTGCATGCAATAAAGTATCAGGATGTTCTTAGCGTAGAAGATATTTATCATGAAATTTATTCCTCCAAACACTGGACAATGTTTTAGAATACCATATTTGAGAATATAACACACGATTCTGTTGTTCATCACAACGGAAATTTCATTTATTTATTTATTTTGTCTCCCATTGGGGTTTTTCTTCGTGGCACAACTGTTGAAAAATAATATTGTAAATAATATTAAAGCCAGCAGACAAGAATGCAGACAGGCATCTAGCAGAACTAGTATTAAATAACCAACCTTTCTCAGTATAGCGGGTTTATGATTTTGGTGTTCCAAAGCTGAGATATTGACAGGTGAGGATGACAGTATCCATGTATGTTAAATGTATTGATTAGAGAAAAGTAAGTTGGAATTAGAAGTCTGAATTGTGTTTTTATTTCTGCCAGTTCTGGGCTGTGCAGGCTTGAGTAAGTCAGCTGCTTTGAACATTCATTCTAAGGGTTCTGAGCCAGATAGAAGTCAAAGCAGTGGTTCCCTGCATTTAGGGTTATAAATCCTGGTGGATTTGATGAAACATATTAAGTTTTTCCTCCAAAATCTGCCTGCATGCATGAATGTTTGTTTTAACAGATTTTAGAAATTCCTTAGCATCTATCTTTATGGGGTCCTGCGATCCTACCACCAGAATTATTATTTAAAAAAAACATGTGCGAGTATGCGTCTATATGCATAAAAGAAGAGATGAAAGTAATTTCCCAAGTATTTACTGAGCATCCATAGGTGCTGTTCTGGACAATGTACACAAAGTTCCTACTATTGCAGGGCTTGCGTTTTAATGGGGTGAAATAGACCGTAAGCAACATTAATGTCTACGTAAACATAGCATATTAAATGCTAAGGAGACAAATTCACCAGGAGAGGTGCTAATGGAGACTGGGGTGGAAGGAGGATGGGATTATCAATAGGGCCGTTAGCGATGTCTCCCTGGGAAGGCCATGTTTGACTCTTTGCTCCTAACATTGGCTTTCGAAGGCAACTCTGTGGCAAAAGGCTAGGACTATTTACTGAAATTAACATAAAGATGCACAGAGGTGAGTTTCCTCTCCAGCTTCTCTTTGGGGTAAGTTGGTTCTAGAAAAACCTTTATAACTGAGGAACCCAGGTATCATAGCTGAGTAAAAATGCTAAGAATGTAAAAATGCTAAGAAAGTAAAAATACTAAGAAAGACGAATTTATGTCTATGGAGTTGGGTAGACCATTGTGTGTGTGTGTGTGTGTGTGTGTGTGTGTGTGTGTGTGTGTGTGTGTTGCTGGAGATTGAACCCAGGGGCATGCTACCTCTTAGCTATAACCCCAGGCCTGCTTTTCACTTTTTCTTTTTTTTTTATTTGGAAACAGGGTCTCACTAGGTTGTTGAGGGCCTCGATAAGTTGCTGACACTGGTTTTCCATCCGCAATTCTCTTGTCTCAGCCTCCAAAGTACTAGAATTACAGGAGCGGACCACTGTGTCTAACTACTTACTGGGATTTTTAAGTCCACCAGCCTTACCATGTTGAGGCATGCCTTTCTGATATTTTTTCTGTGTTTAGTTTTTCAGCATGCTTTATTCCTTTTTTGCATTGTTGATTTTTTTCTTGTATTCACTGGATATTCATCTAGTTCTTCTCTATGAATCATTTTCTATGTGTTTAGAGTATTTGGATGAGTAAAAAAATAGGCCACTGTGTCCTCAAAGAATTTATGATCAGTTAATGTTGCCAGTCCACAGTAGAAATGAGGATTATTTAGTTTAGAAGTTTGCCTCTTGAGCTTTGGGGCCCTTTCTTTCAACCAGACCAGCCTGCTGAAATTTGAGAGGCACCTGAAAAAAAGCAGTGAGCTTAAGGGCCAGCAAGGCGGTTGGGGTGTTATAATCCCGGAGAACACTGAGTAAGAACAGGCTTCATGTGAATGAGTTTCTCTAGAGCTACAGGATGGGGTATTTGGTGGGAACCGTGATGCAGGGTAAGGCTCAAATCTCCCTTCTAGATCTTGCAGGGTTTTTGTTTGTTTGTTTGTTTGTTTGTTTTAATGATCTGGGAGGAATTTGGTGTATGCTGTGGACACCGATGGACCAATTTTGGACTTTCGGTGACCGTCTTAGATTTATCAAGGCTGAGGTCTGTCTGCTTTTATCAGTGCCAGCTAAGGCTGGCTGTTGAGTTCGTTTCTAAGTCTCTGGATTTTTTTTTTTTAAATCTATTCTCTGTATTCTAATTATATTCCATCTAGTCTGTATAATTCTAATTATCTTTTCATTAACATGACCATAATGAACAATTCTACTTTTTCAGCTACCAGATTTAGTAAAAAATATGCATTGAAATATCAGTTTGTGCTTCAATCAATTCAATGAAACATGTTAATGATCTTTGGGAGCTGTGTAGCACTATATGTAAAATACCAAGGGATTAATCTTTGGGTTCATTTATTTATTTATTTTTCTTTCAGGTTTTTAACAATCATTTTTTTCAAGTGACTATTGATGACCTAAGACCAGAGCCTAGTAAACTCTCAGCACTGTGCCATGCGGATTCTTTGGGGATTTTGCCAGTACAATGGTGCCTTAAAAACGGAGTCAGTCTCACTCCTCCCAAAGGTTTGTATTCTGTGAAAATGGGCAAGATCCCAGAGACTCAGGGGCGGTGTCTTACTGTCCTCAAAGTCGGTGCCTTTCTCAATCTGAAGAAGTTTGTGTTGTGAAGAATTTTGGTGTAGTGTAAATAGAGGGTTCTCTTGAGAGAGCTTGACACGGTTGTCGATTATAGCTTTATCCCTGGCAAGGTACATCATGTTGGGCTCTTCAGCCAACGTCGAGCACCACGGTTCCTCCTGTGTGTATCTGCTAGGCCTGTATCTTCACTTTTCCTTCACGCGTGTCCCCACGGAGGAGACGCCTTTAGATATTTACATTTCTAATACCGGGCGTGGTGGGACACACTTGTAATCCAACATTTGGGAGGCTGTATTATTAATACATTGTTAATACAGCACTGACTGTATTATTGGCAACTGTGTGCTCTTGTATAGTGATAAAGGGTGCCGTGTTGCCAAACGATTGAGGTAAAAGACTCGAAAGTGTCTGAGGAGTGGCTTTAAAAGTACAGAATAGAGCATTTCTTCAGAATTTGTATTTCCCACCAATCACCGTTTCCCCAGGGCTCAGGGGCTCTCAGATATACACCAATTTGATGCTCTCGTGCATTCAGATAATTCACCTGGGAGCTGGGGCGCATTAAAATACTTTCAGATTGAGATCCAAGGACTGTGTGCTTAGTAAGCATAGGTGCAATCCTTGTAGCTTAGCAATGTCAGCTGATGTATTGTTCAGGTTTGAGGTCTGTTCAGCCAGGATAGCAGTAAAATGAAGTGTGAGACTGAAAAGGAAAAGAAAGGAAATAGAAGTCAAGAAAATTGGGGAAAGATTAGACAAATAAACATACGAGAGGAAAATTTTAACAGACAGCCTCAAATAAAAAGGGATTTATACTAACCTTTTCAGGTCATTGGGGATTGGGTTACTTGTGGAAGTAGTGTATTGGGAGACTAAGTTCCTTTTTTCCTAGCAGCTGTCCTGCTTCTGTTCTGTTGGTAACGTTTCATTGAGCTGCACCTCGCTTATCTGCAACCTAACTGTATCTGCTGGACCTGTATTCTCATTTTTTCTCCATGCTTGTCCCCACGGAGTAGATACTTTTAGATATTTCCACTTAAAAACCCAAACGTGGTGGCACGCACCTGTAATCCCAGCGTTTGGGAGGCTAAGATGGAAGGATTGTGGTTCGCGGACAGCCTCAGCTACTACTTAGTGAGACTCTTTGCAACTCAGTGAGATCCTGGTTCAAAATAAAGAGTAAAAAAGAAAAAATAAGGTGGGTGGTGTAGCCCCTGGGATCCATCCCTAGTACTGAAAAAAATCAGACATTTTGATTTTAATTTCTGACTCTTCTGATGAAAGTCATGGAGTCATAGAATGAAGATCTAATCATCATATGATTAGTCACTGTTGTAAGTGTCCAACTCATTTAAACCTCGAGATAATGCTATGAGGAAACTTAAGAGTTTAATCAAGGTGCCCAAGCTCACAGAGATCGCGAGCGGCAGGCAGGAAGCCTAGTTTCCAAGTCCCTGCTGAATGATGGTCACATTCCAGGCCACGAGGCCCGCGTGTGTGATTCTGTTTAGGTACAAGATTGCTTTGCACTTGGGCCAGACCATGGGCTTCAGTAAGGCTCTCAGTGCGAACAGCGTTGGTGGACTCCAGGTAAAATGCAGAATTGCAGAAATGAGAGAAGTCCAAGTATTTTTATGATCCTTAATATGACTCTACAGGTTTTCTTTTAATCAGGGACCTACTAGTAATAAATCAGAAGTCCTTCTTTACTGTGGAATTTCAGCAACGGCTCATCCGCGAAGGTTGCAGACTAGGAAGAAACAAAACTGTCAGCCTAGAGCAGAGGGTCACCTTTGTTTCTCCCTAAATTTTTAAGGAAGCGTGCTTGGGGATGGATGGGTCCCCTGTCATCAGAGGAGGCCTTTTCCTCAATATCTCAGATGCTGCTTGGTTAGACTCTGCACACTCTTCATTTACTAATGGGATCTATTTAAGAATATTAAAAAGAAAATATCTTTCTCTCGGGTTGGCAATTTGATCATTCCACTGTGGCAAAGGCCTCATGGCTATCACTGTGACACTGGAGTTTTAAAAATACATATCCTATGAACTGTGGAAAGGAAATTGCTGATATACAGTGAATACTAGGAAAATGGGTGGATGTTTCTTCTTTGATTATTTGCCTTTTATGATATTAAGAAATTGTTTTACATTAGTGTAATTGAGCTCCTAAGTTTTCATTGAAAGGACCACACAAGTATACTTATGAAAGTAAATATTTTTATATCTTGAGCTTTGTTAGTACCCTTATTAGTTTTTTTCTCTATCATCCAAGGGTTGTGATAGGCAGTGAGGTGAGATTGTTTTCAGGAAGCCTGACAAACTATTTCTTCTCTTATTGGAAGCAAAGCAAAGCATGCATTTTGCAAAGTATCAAAGAAAAAAATTGTTCCTTCGTGGATACAGTAGATTATTTTTAGGAATGTGAGTATTGGTGAAAAGTGCCTTTCAATAAAAAGTCTCAGTGACAATTGCTTAAACCCTTTAAACATCTCAAAAGTGGCAAATGTCAAGAGCTCAGGAAGCACTGGAAATCTGTAGCTAACTTCTGGCCATGAGACTGTTTTCTTGAAATAGTGGAATCTTTGCTTTTATGCCAGTAAGAAGAAGATCAGCAACTTACAGAAAAAAAATGGACAACGGATATGAACAGACCAATGCTCAGAAAAAGAAACACAACGGCCAGGCGTGGTGGTGCACGCTTGTAATCCCAGCATTCGGGAGGCTGAGACAGGAGGGCTGGAGTTCGCAGACAGCCTCAGCTACTTAGGCCCTTTGTGAACTCAATGAGACCCTATTTCAAAATAAAGAATAAAAAAGATGGCTGAGGGAGGGAGGGAGGGAGGGAGGGAGAGAGAGAGAGAGAGAGAGAGAGAGAGAGAGAGAGAGAGAGAGAGAGATGGAGGGAGAGATGGAGGGAGGGAGGGAGGGAGGGAGGGAGGAAGGGAGGGAGGGAGAGATTGTTGTCATCCTAGGACAGAGGTTGGCTTAAAATTATGATGATCTTACTTGAAATCGAATGCGTTTTTTATACTTTGCTGCTGTTTTTGCTGGCTGGTATTACTATAAAATTTATCCTCCTCAGTAGTTTGGGGGAGTTTTTGTGGTCTTAAGCAGGATTAGCGGATGGACCACCACAATTTTTACATGATTGAAATAATCTCTACGTCAAAGCAGTTGGCAAATTACAATCCTAGGGAATACTTTTCCAAGTATTGACGGTTATAACACAGTTGTGGCTTTATTAATTAGATTCCCTTTCCTTCTCATGGGAGTAGAGTATATTTATTTTTGTAATTAAAATGAATAAGAATTTAGAGGTGGTGGTGGTGGTGGTGGTGGATTTTGCAGTGTGGTTTAATGGTTTCCTTTTGATTTATTACATGGCTTCATCTCAACACAAGGGCTGGGAATCATGCTGTGGAATTTCTTAAGACACTGTTCTTTGCTTTTATTAATATATGCCAGGGGAAGCTTTTTAATCGAATTTGTTGTTTTAGACTGGAATTCTGAGGTTTAGATCTAGAATGTGTAAGATTTAGTCCGTATGTTGCCAAATGATGTCAGCTGTTTTCGTGTGTGCTTTCTAGGAAAGGATCATGTTTAGATTTCTGTGAAAGCCATGAATGCTGTTTAAACTATGTTGTGTACTACCAAAAAGAGTAGGTGGGACATAAGTGACCAAACAAAAGACACCCACCGATACAGGAGAGAGACCGTTCAGACGCCATACATCTTCCATTGAATTGCTTTGACTATTTCTATTTTATAAAAAGGAAAAATCTGTCTCCAGACCTTAGGGACAAGAATTCTAAGCTAGAGTAGACAGGAACTTTTCAGTGTGGTTATCTATGTAATTGCTTTCCTGTTAAGCAAAGACTAGAACCTTGGAGATTTTAAACCATTAGTTCAAACTCAGTAAACAACAAGTCAATATTATAGGCATGATGAAAAATGATTATACAAGTACATACATAAATAAACTAAACAGAAAGGTGTGTAGGTTGTCAACCATGAATTACTCTACTTAAATTATTTCATTAACCTTCATGACATGTAATCTCAAAGATTAGTGGTTGAATTACAGGAGGAAAGGTTCCTTCCAGGAGGGATCTTTTTCAGAAAATGTTAAGCCTTTACATTTCTGTTGTAAAATGTGGGAGCAAAGGCTAGTAAGTGGCTTTTTTTTTTAGTACTTTGATTTGTCTCTGTTAGGTTGATCATTCAAGGGACACATAAACTGTTCATGTAATTTAAGAATTAAAGATGTCTCTTAATTATTATTTATAGTAATTGGAGTAGTGAATCCTAATTAGCATTCTCTTTCTAAAGAAAAACCACTGTCACTGACTTAGGTACTCAGTCCATTTTGGCATCTGTTTTATTTCCAAAAGGAGACCGAAAATAATATTAGACACTCTCATTCTTTCTGAAGATGCTGGCATTGTGCCACGTTCGATTCAGATTTTTAAAAACCTGAAATAAAGCACTACCAATAAAGTTGACTCCTCCGTTTCCCACACACCATTTCAAATCCTCCAGTGAATTTTGCCAACATTTTCTGAATCTGACTTCCTCGGACCTCTCTCAGGGTCCAAGTCAGGACTCAGACAGCAGCCCACAACGCCTAGCATTTCTGACGCCCATGGTCCTGTCTAGCTTCTCCTCCTCCTGAGCACGTCCATTCGGCCCATTCCAATCCCTTGCCATTTCTGCACCATGATGACATATCCCTCCTGAAGACCGGGCACTGTGTCAACACCTTCCATTCCTTCAATTTCAACTCGGGTATTACACCTTCTTGGCATTGTCTCTCTGGGCTACCCTGTTGAGTATCAACAGCAAATTACCACCCAAATATTTTTATTGCTTTCTCTACACTCTGTGAATGACTATATAATATGCAAATAAGTAAATATATAGGTCACTTCTTTCTCTTTTTTTTTTTTTTTTTTTTTTTTGGCGGTACTGGGGAGGGAACCCAGGGGCATTCTACCTCCAAGTTACACCCTCAGCCCTTTTTATTCTTTATTTTGAAACAGCATCTCACTGAGTTGCAGAGGGCCTCGCTAAGTGGCTGAGGCTGTCCGCGAACCACGATCCTCTAGTCTCAGCCTTCTGAATGCTGGGATTACAAGCGTGCGCCACCACGCCCAGCTAGTAGATATTTTTTGAGTGTTGAATGAATTGTAATTCTGCCCACATTCTGTCACCGTCTTGAATTTTCTATACTTATTTCATATCCAGCAGTCTTTCTAAGCCATATCGAGAACAAGTTTGTATAAGATATGGGTTCTCTGATTCTCAAAGTTTTGGTAAAATGAGCTTCTAAAACCATCTGAAGTTGATCCTATTGTTGCTTTATGCCTCTTGAATTTATTTCTTTTCACGGTTGTAAATTTAGTCATCGCTGCCATTTCTGATGAAGACTTTAGATAATGTATATAGCTGTATTTTAAAATTTATATAATGTTTTAGCTGTATTTTAAAATGTATGGTCAGATCAAACTTGCTAATTAAATTATTCAAATATCCTATATCATTACTATGTTTCTGTCTGTTTGATAGCTTTTCAAAAGCAAAATGCTTTTCCTGGGGGAAAGCAGTTTATTTTTTGAATCCAGAGCCTTATGCACTTTAGGAAGAAAACCCATTTGTCTGATACGCCATGCTGGTTTGTCTCCTTAAAACGGTTTGTAATTTTTCATTGTGAACTAAGTTTTGATGACAGTTACTATATCTGTAGGAGGAGTTCCAATACCCTGGATTGATATAATTCCTTCCTTTTAGCTTCACAGTACAGTCTGCACAATGTTGTAGGGTCTTCACTACCCTCGTGTACTTACTGTATTATTTGTTCCTGTCTCTATCTGCTCATTAGAAAAAAAGTTCCATGGAGTCAAGGGTTTTTAATCTCTCTTTTTTTTTTACTTCTGTATCCTCATCATCAAAAAAAAAAAAAAAAGTCTAATCCATAGAGATGTTCCTAGCTATTCAAGGAATGACAGTTGGATCTTACGTTAATTTCTCATCCTATACCACATGGAGTTGTAAAATTAGCACTCCTGTGTGCCACTGCCTTGAAAGGGTGCACAATTACTTTTGAACCCCCAGGAATAAGCTTTAATCAGAGCCCCAGGCGGCAGCCATCTCTTTTGCTCTGTTCAGGTGGTATAAGCTGCCCTGGGCCAGGGTAGTCCATGCAGTGCCTGCCAAACTCACCCCCCTGCAAGTTCCCGGGATGCTTGGCTCTGACTTTCTGGGCCCTCTTAGTTCTTTGGCTTCTATGAGCTTTCTTTTCCTTTTGAATTTTGCTGTGTAATTAATTTTTTAAAAATTATATTTTGTCTGGGAGCATATCAGATCCTCCTTGGTTACTTGATTTGGATATATGGTCTCATTTCTAGCTTTCTGATTCATTCTTGATCACATTTTTCTATTGATTGATTGATTTTTTTTCAGCGCTCGCTATTGAACCCGTGGTCCTGTGAATGCTAGGCAAGCGCCAATCACTTTTAATTGAAAGGAGTTGAGAGAGAGTGACTCTGGGTCATTTTAATACTTGGAAATATTTCTGATGGCTGACAACTAAGGCTCCCTCTAGTTCAGTGCCTTGTTCTTCGGTATTTTATTTTATTTATTTATTATTTATTTATTATTATTATTATTTTTTTTTTTCTTTTTTTTTTTTTTTTAATTTTATTTTATTGGTGCACTGTATTCATACATCATAGTGGGATACAAACTTTTGTAGACATACATGCACATATCGCCCAGTCAGCCCCCACCCGATCCCCACCCCATTCTCTCCCCATCCCTCCTTCCCATGCTTGGCTTAGTGGTTGACATCTAGTATTATAGCAATTTATCCAAAATTAAAAATGATAATCTCACATAACAGTTTCATTTGTCTGATACCAAGCGTTTGATGATTTAAAGATAGCATTTCAATATTTCTTTTTGCTTTCTTTCTTACTAGAGCATATTTTTTTCTGTTTCTTTTTTAGGTGAAACTATCATATATTTATATATTTATTTTTCAGAAAAAAATCTATCCTAATATGGAGTATGAATTCTAGATACCCAAAACGATCTTGAAAAAGAACAAAGCTAGCAGATATATATTTTCTGATTTCAAACCATATAAAGCTACAATAATTGAAACAGTGTAGTATTGTTCTAAAGGCAGATATATAGACCATTGGAGTTAAATACAAGCCTAGAGCTAAATTCTTCCCTATATTATCAAGTTATTTTTGACAAGGTTTCCACGAACATTTGGTGGTGGAAATAATAATCTTTTAACTAAATATTGTTGAAAAATAATAATTACATGGAAAAGAATAAAATTGGACCTTTACCTAATCCCACATACAAGTATTAACTCAAAATAGATAAAAGACCTAAATATAAATCTTAAGACTATAAACTTTTAGGAGAAAATCCGGGTCATAAAACCTCACAACATTGAAATTGGCAGTGATTTCTTGGATATGATTTCAATGGCACAGGCAACAGAAGAATATACAAACTCCCTAAAAAATAAATAAAAAAAAAATATTGTATATCCAAAGACAATGTAAACAGAGTTAAAAGTTACTAATAGAATGGGATAAAATATTTCCAATTGCTGTATCTGAAGGTATATTAATATTCCAACTAGAAATCCTAAAAATTAACAACAATAAAGGCAAACAATACAACTTAGAGATAGGTAAAAGACTAACATAAATAATGAATCTCCACAGATAACCAATCTTAGTTGTCTGTTGGATGGAAACTCTTGTTTCTCTGGTTCTGGTGAGTGTTACCTATTTCTTCTTTGTAGTTAATCTCTTTGAGTATTTTCTCTAGCGCTGGTTTTGTAGACATAAATTCCTTCAGTTTCTGTTTGTCATGGAAGCTTCTTATTTCTCCATCTAATTTGATAGAAAGTTTTGCTGGGTAGGAAATTTTTGGCTGGAAGTTGTTTTCTTTCAGAGTTTGGAATATGTTACTCCAAGCCCTTCTGGCTCTCATGACTTGGTTTGGGAAGTCTGGAGTGATTCTAATTGGTTTGCCTCTGAATGTCAGTTGGCCCTTTGTTTTTGTTGCCTTTAAGATTCTCTGCTTGGCTCCCACATTGGTCATTTTGACAATTATATGGCGTGGGGATCCTCTTCTCCGATCCTGTCTAAAGGGAGTTCTATAAGTTTCCTGGATCTGTGTATCAACCTCTTGCTCTATATTTGGAAAATTTTCTGCTATTACTTCCTTGAAGAGATTGTTGATCCCTTTGGTATCACTTTCTTTTCCCTCCTCTATTCCAATTATTCTTAGGTTAGCTCTCTTAAGATGGGCCCATATTTCTTCAATGTCAGATTCCTGCTGTTGGATATCTTTTTCTAGATTAGAAACTATGCATTCATTTTTGGATTGCTCATCTTCTAAGAGCGAGATTCTGTTCTCCATGTGGTCTAATCGGTTGTTTGTGCTTTGAATTGAGGCCTTTACTTCATTAATTGCATCCTTTATCTCTTTTTGGCTCTCTCTGAGTTCTTTTCGAAGCACCTCTATTATTTCTACAGTTATTTTCCTGATTTGATCTTCTAGAAATCTCTGATTTTCTGTTTTATCAGGTTCTGATGTTGTGGGGTTGTGCACATTCATTACTCCAGTGTTATTCCTCTTTCCCATGATTTCGGAGGTTTGTGCCTTCTCTGGGTTCTTCCCTTGGGTCACTATGGCTTCACTTAAGGTGCTCTGGATCTCGAGTCTGTATTATCTCAGACCCCACTACTTCTTTACTGTGTTGTATCACAGAGTCTCCGACCCAGGGAGTCGATAGAGGCTGCTTTAAACTATGGAGGGTGCCAGGTTGCACGTTCTCCTATGGTGTGATATCTCTGCCACCACCACTCCCTCACTGGGTCAAGTCCCAGGAGGCACAATACTGCGATTTCTCCTCTGTGGCCCGCAATTTGACTCACTGTTCTTGAGTACGCAGATGTAGCTGTACTGGACTCGGTGAATTCACTGCTGCTGCCGCCGCCGGTGGCAATATGGCGCCTCTGCCACGCCCTTGGCCATGAGGCTGGCGTATTTTTTCTTCTCTGGTTTCGTTTTCCACTCTGAATCCCTGCAGCGTGTGCTGAGCTCAGCCACTGGGAGCTTTAAATGCTGTCTGCGCCGAAAGATCCCGCCTGGCTGTTCCGCAGCGGCTCACCTGGCTTGCTGTAGCCGTCTGTTGAGTTCGCCGCTGCTGCCGGCAGTATGGTGCTGCTGCCGCGTCCTCGGGCGCGTGTGTCTCCTCTGTGGCCCTGAGCTCTGTTCTCAGTCCGCTTTCTCTCTGGAGCCTGGTGGTTTTTTTTGTTTTTCTGGTGATGGTGTTTTCTGGCTATGAAAGGCGCTCTTTTTGTGGTAATGGAGATTGGTTGTTAGCGGGACTCTTAAGCCCCGCTTTTCTCGGTCGCCATCTTCCCGGAAGTCCCCCTATTTATTATTATTATTATTTTTTTTTTTTGGTGGTACTGGGGGTGGAATCCAGAGGCTTTCTACCTCTGGGCTATCCTCCAGACCATTTTTATATTTTATTCGGAAACAGGGTCTCACTAAGTTGCTGAAAGCCTAAGTAGCTGAGGCTGGCTTCGAACCCATGCAATCCTCCTGTCTCAGCCTCCCAAGCGCAGGATTACAAGCGTGCGCCACCACGCCCGGCGTTCTTCGGTATTTTAAAGATGGTTTTCTACTGATAGTTGATTGGTCTTTTTTTTTTTTCCTGCATTATTCCATGAACCTAAAAAGAATAACTCCATTGGAAGCGAGTGTGTAGATTATAAAGACCCTCCGTCAGGAATGGCTTACGATGGAGCATCACCTGAAAATACAGAGGCAGCTAGAAGACTTTAAGGGCTTGCAGCTCTTTAGCAAACAGCACAGGGAGAAGAAAGGCTTTGGTCAGCTACTGTGTTTGTGCCCGCCTGCCTAGAAACCTGCAGAACGCAGAAACTCCTGAGTGAAGTGGCTCTAGAGCAGGATCTAGAGCTCTAGGTATTAGATCTGCTCCAGAAGAGGCAGAATAGCTTCCAGTTGGTGCTATGTTGCTCCATTGCCCAGGCCTTGGGAACCTTCTTCCCAGGTGTCATGCTGAGGAGTGTGTGGCCTTAGTGGCTGTTCAGAGGATGCTGGTTGTTTCAAACCAAAGAAGCTGAACCTTGAAAGACACAGATGCGCTTTCAATCAGAGGAGTGCATTGAACGGGAGCTCAGTGGAGCTGCTCGAAGGGTTGGGACGTTTTCTGAGAAGATCTAGGACCTGCTGGTAGCCTGTGGGCTGTGCTCTGTAATCTTTCCTTCTTATATCTCTGTCCTGGTATTTACAGGCTTTCTGTGATTATTGTATCACTTTTCATTTCAAAGGGAAGTTGAACTGAAAGCTAAATAAGCCTGCTATTTGCACAGGCTGTTCTAACATTTAATAAAATAAACATTTCTCGGTCAGTGGATAAGATCTCTCTAGGGAGTAATTTGTCCTTGGGTCAAATGAGAAGGTGAGATTCTTCAGAGTTTTTTTTTTTTTTTTTTTTTTTTTTTGGTGTGTGTGTGTGTGTGTGTGTGTGTGTGTGTGTGTGTGTGTTACTGGGGATTAACCCAAGGGCATTCTATCTCCAAGCTAAAACTCCAATCTTTTGTTGTTGTTGTTGTTGTTGTTTTTGGAACAGGGTTTTGATAGGTTCGTTAGAGTTTTGCTATGAAGCTGAGGTTGTTTTCAAACCTGCAAGTCTCCTGACTTAGCCTCCCAAGCACTGGGATTACAGACATGTGCCACAATAGCTTACTTAGAGCTTTCTTTCCAAAAGTGTGCCTCTGTGTATTCCTTATCTTCGTTACACAATGTTGTGGAGTTCAGGCTGTGTGTCCCCAGCTCTCATAGGTACCAGAACTGGAGAAATCAGGGTTAATACCTTTTCTGTCTTTTGTTGAACCAGGAACTAATCAGTTCGACAAACTGGATGCTTAGCAGCGAATAGGCCTGAATAAATATATTTTGTCTTAAGAAGCGTTATGCTCCATAGAACTTCAGTTATTTTTTAAAAATTTATTTATTTTTAAAATAATTTTTATATATTTTGGGGGTACTGGGAATTGAACCCGGGGCATTTGACCTCTGAGATACACTTGCAGGCCCATTTTATTTTTTATTTAAAAACAGAATCTTGAGGTCTGGGAGTGTAGCCTGGAGGTAGAAGGGCTTCCAGGAACCCCAGTACCACCAAAAACAAAAACAAAAACAGAATCTTGCTAAATTGCTGAGGCTAGTCTCGAACCTGTGACCCTTTTGTCTCACCCTCCCAAGCACTGGGATTGCAGCTCTATATTACAAATTTAATACATATTCATTATCTAATATTTTGAAAAAAGTAGAAAAGTCTAAGAATCTATTTCTTATAAAAATCTCATCTTGGAGAAATAAATTCTAGTGTGTATTACTTCCAATCTCTATTCCCTTGGTTATGCAACTTTGCGTCTCTTTATTTTATACATTATTTATTATCTTTTGTTTTCATACCTTGCTTTTGTCATTTATTAAGATGTGTCTGCCTGGCGTGGTGGCACATACCTATAATCCCAGTACTTGGGAGGCGGAGACAGGAGGACCCAAGTTCAAGTCCAGCCTTAGCAACTTAGCAAGATGCAGTTTCAAAATTAAAAAAAAAAAAATAGAGGCTGGGGTGCTGTTCGTAATAGAGGCTGGGGTGCTGTTCGTAAGAGGCTGGGGTGCTCTTCTTAGATCCTTATTGTATCCCCATTCCGAGCCACAGGCAAGGTGTGTAAGACCACCAACATGGTCTCTGGAGAGTCAGGATTCATTTTCTGTTGCTCAACAGGGGCCTGACCTCCTCCTGTGACTGGGCAAAGCCAGGATTCTGTTGAACACAAAAGGGCTGGCTTGGGAAGGCAATCATGGTATGTCCCATCTGCTGAGTAGACCATTCCTCGAATGATGAGTGCCCCATTGAACAAAGACACTATGTCTTTAAATGACATTTATCATCAAAATACTTTTATAGTCCTTACTTCAAACTTGGAAAACCTGAAGAGGTCAAAGAAGAAAGTTGCTGTGAATCCAAAACAGTTATTTCTACTTTCATTTTTATTGTTTTTCTTGACAGGGTTCCCACTCCATTTTTCTTCGCATATTTTAGTTTATATAAATGTAACAATTCAGTATAAGTCTGCACCAATCTTTTCATCTGAAGGCATAGGCATCATTTTTTCATGTCTATTTTTTTTTCTTTTTAGCAGTGCACAGTTTCTTGACTGCACAGCATCGTGTGGGTTTGGAAAAGTCTCATGCCATTTCTTATTGTTGGATGGAAAGTGGTTCCCTCCTCCTGCAGCGTTATCAACCATCATGCCATGGCTGTCATAATGTAGAATACTTTCTCAGTCTTCCCGGTCATTTCCTACGGGATAAGTTCCCAGAAGAGAAATGGTTGTGTCAAGGGCCGAGAATTTGTTTACTGCCAGATCGTTCTTCAAAAGAATTGTCCATTTGCACGGCCAAATAGTAATGTGTGCGAGTGGAACTGGTTTATATCTGTTAATTTGTATCATAAGAAAATGGATCGTCAACCTCGTGCCTTTTGAACCTTTAACCATTGGCGCTTCCTTCAGAGTAAACACTGATAAAAGCTTAAACAACTCTAACAGATCTGCTTCAAAGTCCTCCCTGGCAGCCTCCTGCAGATTGTAATAGCCAAAAGGATTTTATTTCCTTTTATTTTCTTTTCCCCTCTGCTATTTTCTCCATTCCCTCCAGGTTTAAAACATGTTTTCCTGGCTTCAGTTAAGCCTGGGTACTTCTTGTTCCGTCTTTGTTGATTAATGAATATAATTGACCCTAGTTGTCTCTATTAGACAATCCACGGCAATTTGTTTTTACATAGCAGTTATTTTCTGAGCTCTCTCTCACACACACACACACACACACACACACACACACACACACACACGCCTTTCAAAGAGAGCTCATTATCAGCCCAAAGGAAAAGAATTTTAAGTGATAAAGTGATTAGGGTTCCCAGAGATGAGGAGGAAAAGGAGGAGGAAAAGTCTAAGCTGTTCTAATGTTCAAGGAAATGAACAAGTTTTAGGAGCAGAATAATTAATTGTTGCTGAGATGGTACCCAGCAAGGCTTGATTATTTCCAGAAATTATTAGATTAAAAATGGTTCCCCGTAGACACTCCGGAGGCCTGATATTTAGAAGGGCTGAGCATAGACACAGAACAACATGAAGTGTGACATTTTATGGAGTGAGTTGAAGCCCTTTAAAGGTTGGCGAAAGAAAGCCCAGCTAAATGGGGGTACTTTGAAGTTGGAAAGTTTTATCCGAGCAGATATCGACCCTACACAGACTGCCTGAATGCCGTGTTTTATCAATATCAGAAAATGCTTTGGTATTCGTCTGTTTACGCACCCCCAATAATATCATAGTTTATTTTCAACTCACAAAATTAACTAAAGAAAGTGCAGAGATACAGAGAAGAGATAAAGAAGTCTTTTGTTTGGGGTTTTAAAAAAATTTGGGGTATGGGGGATTGAACTCAGAGACATTCTGCCTCTGAGCCACATCCCCAGACCTTTTTATTTGTATTTTGAAAGAGGGTCTCACTAGGTTTCTGAGAGTCTCACTAAGTTGCTGAGGCTGGCCTCAGACTTGACATTCTTCTGTCTCAGCTGCCCAAGTACTGGGATTATGGGTATGCACCACCATGCCTGGCTCAGGAGGACATCTCGTTGACCCTAATGAGTCCAGTCTGCCAAAGGCTCAGATGAATCCGATCCTGGTGTTGTGGGGATACAGCTGGTCTTCATTAATTCAACTGTGGAGTTTTCCAGAGGAAGGTTTTGATGTATAACCATTCTATCCAACACCGTTAACACTTTTCTCTTAAGAGAAGAGAGAAGAGTTAGCCACAGAGAGATGGGACGAGAACAAACCCCAAGTAGTAACAATAAAATAATTAGAAAAGGTGGTTCTGAATCATAGACTGTGACAGCCAAAGGGAGTCTCTAATTTGTGAACTCGTAGATAAGGAAAGTCAGGTGTAGGTTTAATTTATTTTTACTGTGGTCTACCCAGTTACTTGTAGAGATGGATATAAAACTCAGGCTTCCTCTTTGCTGGTCCAGTGCCCTTTATGTTGCTAGGAAACTTCTGACCGGACAGAGATGTCTTGGGGCTCATTTTTCGATTCTGATACATTAACATGAGGATTTGCTCCGAAACAGTTCCAGAAAAACGATGCTTATAGTTGCAGCAAAATACTAATGGCCAAATGGCCCACACTTAAGTATCCGATATAAGGTGATCTTTGTTTTGGTAAAAAATGTTCAGATGAAAGTTGATTTAGTTCCTTCCAGAAAACTCTCATGCAAGAGTGCCTTAGCAGGAGGGACCTGCTCTGGAGAGAAGGGCAGGGGGAAGAACTTGAAAAACCACTTTGAAGTTACCTGAAAAGAGGATGAGTTATCTGGAAACTATGAGATAGATCTCTTGCCGCCTGGTTAGAAAGGAATCAGTTGCCCTTCTTTGTAGAATGCAACCGATGTCTTAAGAGAAAGAGGAGCTGGAGCAAGGGAGTCCAGAGGTCAATGTCTAGAATCCTAGGAGGACAGCTGCTTGCCTGATTACGCGCTCCCGTCCTAAAAATTGAGCTTATTTGATGAAAATAATACCAAGTTTGTGTTTGGTAGCACAAACGGTATTGGAAGCAAGGGTATCTCGACTTTCTTTAATAAAGGATTTCTGTATTGCTTTGCAGCTGTGGGATTTAGCAAGTGGAAGTCTTTACATTAAATGAGTTTGCAGTGGTAGGATTTATGACAACATGAATAAAATTAATTGGGAGACTTGCGTCAAAAATTATGCGGCGTGCCTACCTGTTCCTATCCCTCTGAAGCTCGTTTGGATGTATAATTACAATGCACCGATAAAAACATAGTAAATATATAATTTATTTTAAACACAAGTGTGTATGAAGAAACATAAGTGTGCAGACATGAGGGTATAAATATAGTGTGCCCATACACAAGCTTTGGACATCCCTTATAGACTTACTTTGCACGCACTTCCGTACTGAGAGCATGCTAAAGGAACTATTGTAACGGTGCCATTTTGCGCGTTTCAGTTCATCTTCGTGGGTCTGTAATTCTTGTTCCATCCTTTCTTAGAACAGCGTGAGCACCTTGCCTCCTTGCCTTTGACCCATCATGGGTTTGACTCAACGCAGTTGACTCCGCCATGATGAGGTCTCCTACCTCCATAGGCCTTTCCTAGGGAGGAAACAAGGCCTCCCCCACGTCTCCATGGATGAATATTGTATCATTGCAGCATCCCCTCTCCCCAAAATGAAGTCAGTAAAAGGAAAGAAAAGACACATACACACACGCTGGGAGGATCTGCAGGTCATTACATTCAGCACATGGGAATAGTCATTTTGCAAACCCTTCCTCAGAATCTCGGGTTTGCCCCCAGAGCTGCACATAGGAGATGCCCGTCGCTCCCGGGCTCTTCTCCCTCCATCCTCTGTAGTTCCAAGGCACTGTTCATCTCCTTTCTTTATGTCTCAAACCACCTTTCCTTGTTTGTCTTCTGCACTTCCCCTAGCCATTCTTGTGTGTGTGTGTGTGTGTGTGTGTGTGTGTGTGTGTGTGTGCTTGAACACAGGGGCATGTTACCCCTGAGTTTTGCTCCTAGCCCTATTTTATTTTTTATTTTGAAACAGGGTCTCACTAAGTTGCTGAGGACCTTGCTGAGTTGCTGAGGCTGGTCTCGAACCTGCAATCCTCCTATTTCAGCCTCCCAAGTCCTGGGATTATATGTGTGCACTACCGCCGCACCCGGCTCCTCAGTCTTTACAAATGGTCTCCTTCGACTGCTTTTTCCAATAAATTCTCATCATTTCTTTGACGATACCAGAAATTTAAGTTCCTATGAACTCAGAATTATTACTGTCCCTTTTTGTCCTGCCCTCTCCCAGTGCCCTTCCCTTGAGTAAATCTCCTTATTGATAGGCCGCTGTAAGAGCCAGAGTCAGCGCCACTCTCCACATGATTTCTGGTCCCACCTCGTGGCAACAGCACACCTGACCTTTCTTTCATGTTTTATGTTTTCCAGATTATTTATTTGACTCTCATGGAATTTGGTGAAGGGGCTTCTTCTAGCTTAGATTTGCACTTCTATTGTTTTAACCAAAGATTCACTGCCCTAAAGTGGGTCATTTGCACGGGTTTTAACTCTGCTAATGGCGGTTGGTCTGTTTCATCCTTCACAGGTTACTCTGACCAGGATGTCAACTGGGCAGATTATCACAAGCAGCATGGAACAGAAGAAGCACCCCCCTTCTGCTTCAGAAATGTAAGGAACCCCCTTGCTACTTCTCTTTTTAATCCTAGGCGTTGCTGAAAGTCCCTGACAGACTTATTTTACATGAACTTAAACCAATAAAGAGAGCACTCTCAAAGGAGTGTTGTCATGAGTGACATTGTACGCTTGGGTCCCTAAGTTTCCTAAGTGTAAAGCCAGGCATGGTGGCGCATGTGTGTCATCCCAGTCCTTGGGAGGCTGGGACTGGAGGGCTCCCAGCCAGCCTCTGCAACTTAGTGAGGCCCTCAGCGACTTAGTGACACCCTGTTTGCAAATAAAAAATTAAATAGGGCTGGGGGTGAGACTCAGGGATAAAATGCCTCTTGGGTGCCATCTCCAGTGCTCCCCAAAAGTTTTATAAGTTTATATCATTTTAATATAAGTTTTATTGTTTTATAAGTTGTATTGTTATTATTTATATTATTTCAATGCTATGTTTAGGCTTTATATTATTTCTGTTGATTGGCCAAGTTTGGAGCACTACTTGTGTACTGTAGGGTCATAGAGCGATGATAGTTTTTGAAAAGCTCTCCTTTTAGGTTGTGTGTTTGTTAGAGTGAGACTGGGTTGGTACTGAATTGACTAATGGATGCAGAGGAGCTCCAATACACGAAAGCTTGATGTCTTGCTTACGGAGGTGTCTGGGGTGTTCCCAGCGGGTGAGTGGCTGGTTCTCATCCCGGGGAGTCATGGGCTTGATGCCTCACCTGAATCTAGGAACAGGTAGGAAGAAAGACGAAGGGCATGAAGTCCTTGTTGCAAACACTATATCGGATGGTGATCCATGATTTCTGTGCCCTCCTATTGGTGAGAATTCGTCTCTCTCTTGCTGTCAGCAAGTTCAAGAAACAGGTCTCGGCTTTTGTTTCTCAGCCACCATTCTATACTATGAAAGAAAGGGGATAAATTGGGGTAGATGGCTAGCTGTCGGTACCACCATTAGACAAAGCACATTCTGTGTAGTATAATATTGACAAACTCATTAATGGGAATATTTTTGGCCCTGGGGCTTATTACAAAATGTAACTAAGTGCTGTGTGCATGTATGTCTGTATTATTCCAAACTTCATCATGATGTGACATTCCAATGCACCAATCACAGTATTTTTTTTTTTTTTGATAGTACGGGGGTTCCTGGAAGCCCTTCTACCTCCGGGCTACACTCCCAGACCTATTTTATATATTTTTTTAATTTAGAAACAGGGTCTCTTAAGCCAGCGAGGCTGGCTCCGAACCAGCGCGATCCTCCTGTCTCCGCCTCCCAAGCACGGGGATTACAAGCGTGTGCCACCACGCCCAGCCAATCACAGTATATTTTGAAAAATGTAAATAAAATGCTAGCTTTTCTTCAATTATTAAGTACTTTGCTTACTAGTAAGTGCCCAGTTAAGCAGTTTTGTGCTTGGCTTTATTTAAGATACGACCTTTTTCAAAGAGAGCTTATTGGCCTAATCGGATTTCTGTGACATAAAATAGTAATGACCGTGTGCACTTGCGCAGTTATAGAAGGTGGTTTGATAAAGTACTCTATAAAATGATTCATTTATGCTCCATCAACCTTAGGCAATATGACAAGGCATAGGAAATATTGTCTCTGTTTAAAAATGAAATGTAATTGTATGGCCTAGTATGTCTAATACACATTCAGTCATGAAAGTTAATCCCTTATGCTAAGAGAAAAAAAATAAAAAGGTACACACGTCTTGCTTGGAACCTGTAGACGCAACAGTTCCAGGCACCCCCAAATCAGACTTATTTCTGGACACAGGCTGTGGAATCATTGCTGCCTCCCAGAGATTTGTACTAGAAAAGTAAGAAGACAAAAATAGAATAGGGAACATGTTACCTTCATAGCAGCTCAAATTGGAGCATAAGTCAAATTCAGATTTTGAAAAATTAAGTGGGTTGATGACCATGTCAACTCAAACCAATACATACAGAAGCAATCTGTGACAGTTGGACTTCAGGGCTCCTTAGGTGACTAAATGGCCTTTGCCCTGAAGGCCCTCGTCTGTGCAGAGAAGCAGCTTCTCTGTAGCACAAAGAACAGTGTGGTAGGTGTTCTGGGGCTTTATGGGGACTGCGTGAATCCTTCCTTACACCATGAGGATGAGCCCTCAGCCTGTCACATCTCCTGGGTCCCTATGTGACTTTTTATTCTATTGATGTCACTGTCTCAGAGTCTCATGGCCTGACTCCCTTTCATTTAGGACTTGGGAAATACCCTATAACCTTCTAAAACCTGTTTGCGATTGTGTTTTCTCCTTTACAAATATCCCTTTCCTGACTCTAGCCTCGGGAACAAAATTTCACAGCACCCTCGATATCCGTGTCTAGGGAGTTTTTCTTGCAGGACAGCACTGTTCCACTAAGGCTTCTTTTTTATCTCTCCTGTCCTCTCATCTGGTCAGGGGCTGCCCAACTGACTTTTAATTGTGGAACAAGTAGCTGCATTCCCAGTTAGCTTCTGAGCTTTTGGGATTTTTGCTACCAAGATTCAATCAGTCTTAATGAATTTGCTGGTGTATTCATTAGGAATGTCTTTGTTTCTGGCTCTGTTTCATCGGCAGAATTGTCATCTGCCTGTTGGCATATGCAGGGCATTACTGGTACTTTGCTGAATTTGTTACCTTGCCACGAGTGCTCTTTAATGGAACGCTCATTATGAATTCATTTTTTAATCACGCATCTCATGTGTACAAGAAGAGAGCTGGTTTGGAATGGAAGACATTTCCCTGGGGTGTTTAACAATCAGAGGCAGTTATGAAATAGATTGGCACAGCCAAATGCTTAGTAAAATAAACTCACAGGTAACAGTTTTGCTATTGATTCTTTAAATTACCCTCAAGCAGGGAGTTGAAATGAAAATAGGTTACATGGTTGTAGCTTTCCATTATTAAGTAGGATAAAGTGCATTTTAAGTCACTTAGAGGTTTTTCAAGCAACCTATTGAGTTGTGTTATCAGAAAGAAACTCAATACTTAATATGTGTGGATGAGATGGGGTGACTTGCAGGGAAAAAAAAAAACAGCTCAGTTAGCGTAACTGTGATTCCTATTTCCACAGCAACAGAAAGGAAAGAAGCAAATTGATTTTTTTTTTAACATCCAGTGGATACTTTTGTCCTGATTATATAAAGATATAATTGCATTTCAATTTCAATAATAAAGGACAGGTAAATATGAATTGCGCTGATTTCTTTCTATGAGTCACAGAAAGATGTGTCTCTTGCTTATAGGAACCCATTTATATTAGTTTATATATTTCAAAATGTTTAGATAATACTTTTTTTTTTTTTTTGGTGGTACTAGGGGTGGAACCCAGAGGCTTTCTACCTCCGGGCTATACTCCCAGACCTTTTTTTTTTATATTTTATTTGGAAACAGGGTCTCGCTAAGTTGCTGAGAGCCTCACTAAGTAGCTGAGGCTGGCTTCGAACCTGCACGATCCTCCTGTCTCAGCCTCCCAAGCGCGGGGATTACAAGCGTGCGCCACCACGCCCGGCAAAATGTTTAGATAATATTCTAGCATGTCTCATTATAATTGATAGTGGTGGGTGATGAGAAAATTTCATATGTATTTTTAAATAATAATACAAGGGAATTTTGCTTCCTATATTGACTGAGTAAGCGTCTACTGAGTTGACCTTCGATAGGTAGCAACTTAACGCTGGACACAGTACCAAAAACAGCCGTATGAGGCTAGAGGCGAGTGAACAGGAGCAGGCACATTCCGGGGGCAGGGAGCCGGGGAGCAAGTTTTTGGTAATAAGAGGCAGTATGAGGTGTTTGTCCCATTTTTCCAGACTTTGAGCTTGAGAACAGCCAGAGTTGATACCACACAGGATAAATAAAAGAATGATGTGAAGCTTTCTGCCTTTCTCCCCTGATTAACTAGATTATAGAATTTGAGGAAGCTTAGGTACTGGGGAAAGGAAGGTAGTTTCAGATAGGGGAGACCCAGAGGGAACTATGGATCTCGTGTACCCTGCTACCTGTATCCCCAGCTAATCTTTGAAGCTTGTATGTACCAGGCTGAGTAAATAAAGGTAAAAGAACAGGACTGACATCTGAGCTGCTTCTCAACACACCCAAGCTGTACATTGAGTCCAACCAAGTTGCTTACATGCTAAAACATGTAATTGATGCTCTCGGTGGGAATATAACGCAATCCAGTGTCTCCACACTGCAACATTTATAATGTACTTTCTTTCATCCAAAGTTGTTAAAGGCGGGAAGAAACTGGAACATCTGAATCATGCCCGATAGGACAGATTAACAACGGAGACCTAATCCAGCCTGACCCAGATGTTAGAATTGACAGACCAGTGTTTCAAAGCCCCTGTCATATCTAAGTTCAGTGATGGGAAGCAGAGGTTCTCGACGTGTGGTACCTATACCAGCAGCTTCAGTATCACCTAAGTGCTTGTTGGAAATGCAGATTTTTTTTTTTTAAGCTCTACCTGTAATAGACTGAAGCAAAGACGTTAGGGTAAGGCCCAGCAGTCTGTCTAAAGGACTCTCATGGCAATGATGATACACCCTAAAGTTTAAGAACCATCGATGTAAAGGAAAATATCTTCACTATGAATGAAAATTCACTCATACCTGCATGTTTATAGCCTCTTTAGTCACAATGGCCAAATATTGAAAATTGCTTAAATGTCCTTTAACTAGTAAATGGCAAACTGTTATACATCTGTATAAACTACTCAGCAATAAAACAGAGCAAACTCTTGATTTATGCAGTAGCAAAGGGTGAATCTCAAATGCATTTTGCTAAATAAAGGAAGTGAGATTCACAAGGCTCCCATGGTGTGATCCGTTTATAGGGATCTATAGAATAAATAGACAAAAACCATAGGAAGAAAAGCAGATTGGTAGGTGCTAGAAATTAAGTATCAAGGAGGGGGAACTGGTTATCAAAAGGCCAGTATGAGGGCATTTGGGGGAGAGTATCTATTTTATTTTTTTTATCTGTTGTACTGGGGACTGAACCCAGGAGCATTCAGCTGCTGAGCTACACCCTAGCCTTATTTTTTATTGTTTATTTTGAAGCAGAGTTTCACTAATTTGTAAAATCCGGTGAAACAGGGTTTTATCTAAGTTGTTGAGGTTGGCTGTAATCCTGTGATCCTCCCGCCTCAGCCTCCCAGAGTGTGAGGATTACAGGTGTGTGCCACCATGCCTGGCTTACTTTTTACTTTGAAAAAGGGTCTTACTAAGTCGCTGAGGTCCTTGCTAAGTTGCTGAGGCTGCCTCGAACCTCTGATCCTCCTGGTTCAGCCTCCCAAGCACTCCGGGCTACAAGCATATATCACCGTGCCCAGCTGGAAAGTAACAGTTCTGTATTGTAAGTATGACAGTGACTCTGGTTATATGACTGTTATTTCTCCCTTCATACCACATACACTTCAAAGAGTGCATTTTACTATTAAAAATTATTTTTAAAAGTAAATACAAATTAGCCAGGCATGGTGGTGCTTGGGAGACAGAGACTGGAGGATCGCGCAGGTTCGAAGCCAGCCTCACTGGCTTAAAGAGACCCTGTTTCTAAAAAAATATATAAAATAGGTCTGGGCGTGTAACCCGGAGGTAGAAGGGTTCCATCTTCAGTACCAAAAAAAAAAAAGTAAATACAAATTAAAGAGAAAAATAATTTCAGATTTAAAATTTAAAAAGGAATTTATCACCAGCAGACCTACACTATAACTTAAAAAAATGCTAAAGGGCGTTTTCCAAATGTCCTTTAAAAGAAAACGAGGCCAGATGGATCCGCCATCTGCCTACTTTAACACCCTCGAACATGCCTAGGTATGATTATCAAGGAGCATAGGAGAGAAGTGATGTGTGCGCGTCAGTAATCCCACAGAATTAAGCGTATATATGGAACTAAAATGGAGAATGTATTTGTACCTTCAGCCCTTAGCAAGTATTATTAGATACCTACTGTATGCCAAGAATCGTTCAATTTCCTGGGTGACACAAGGGAAGAGCTGATGGTTCTGGCCATCGTCGTGGGGAAAACACACGTGCAAAGCAGCCAGTGCATCTCACAAACAGGATACATGAGCGTGCGCCGTGTGCATGCTTCTGTCTCTCCACCTGGGCATCCCTGTTACGGTCCATTCTCCCGTCTGGTTGCTGTGGGCTCAGTGTCGGCTCTGTGTCTCTTTCAGGCATCGTTCAGTCGGGGGTTCACAAAGAACATGAAACTTGAAGCCGTGAACCCCAGGAATCCGGGGGAGCTCTGCGTGGCCTCCGTGGTCAGCGTGAAGGGGCGTCTGATGTGGCTCCATTTGGAAGGTATGAACGATGAGGGTCTCCTGCGATGAGGGTCCCCTGGGATGAGGGTCCCCTGCGCGATGAGAGTGCTAGCTGGCGGTGCAGGGGAGCTCAGCCCGCTCGATGTGCGCCTCTCCCTTCCCTGGTATTTAAACAGATCTTAAATTATTCAGTGTTCTTAAATAAGCAAAACGAATCGAACACAAATGCATTCAGAGGCACTCGTCTCCACTAATTATTTCATGAAACGAGATGCTGGTGAGATAATTATGTTTGGAACACAGTGGTCCTTTTACATCTATGATTATAAAAGCTAATGTCACAATTAAATTAATATGAGTCACTAAAAGTGGTATTTGAGGTCTCGGTTGTTAGGAGAATAAAATTACATATTTGCATTTTAATGTGAATAATGCCCTTTACTTTGGCTTCTCCTGGAGATGTTTAAATTTTTTCCTTGAAATACTAACTGGGGGATGATTTTTCTCCCCAAATTGATACTCAAACAAGATTTAGGCTTTATGTCCTCAATGATATTAAAGTTGTTCTTTATAGCTATAGTTTATTTACAAATATTCAGAAAATTCACAATGTATTTTTCTGAATAAAACCTTGACAGACTTTGTATTTAGACAGAAGACTATATTTTTAGATGTTATTTTTCAATGAGAAATACTTAAAGTAGGTTTAATCCTAAAACTTTCCTATCTTTCCATGACTTACATAATTTTTATTTTTAAAAAAGATTTCACAGAGCTCAGTAGTTATTTCAAATATTTATGTAAAATAATAATAGATTAGTAAAATCTTACGAGCTCTCCTGATCTCTGCATAACTTTAATCTTATGATAGATTCATACCACCATTGAAATATGAAGTTTGGAAGGAAGGTTTAGAATCAGTGCTAATATCGCTCACCCTTTTTTCTTCAGTAAAAAAGTCTAAAAACGCACAGGGAAGTCTTGAATGGGTCTACAATCTCAACTATTGTAGTCCAATAGACTGGAAAATAAGCAGAAGGATAAATAGTATGAAAGAATAGTATGATATAGAATAATATAACAATATAATATAACAACAGTTGTAGATAATACAATATAGCATAATATAGTATAGTAGTTGTAGATAGCGTAATATAGTATAATATAATATAGTGTAGCCAGCCATTGCGGTGCACACTTGTAATTCCCACGCTTGGGAGGCGGAGACAGGAGGATCGCACGGATTCGAAGCCAGCCTCAGCTACTCAGTGAGGCTCTCAGCAACTTGGTGGGTCCCTGTTTCCAAATAAAATAGAAAATAGGTCTGGGAATATAGCTCGGAGGTAGAAAGCCTCTGGGTTCCACCCCCAGTACCACACAAAAAAAATAATATAGTATAATATGATATAATAATATAGTATATCAGAGTATAATACAAAATAGTATAACATGATCAAGTAAATAGTATGTAATATGGTTTAATATAGAATAATATACTGCATGTTAATATAGTATAATGGTATAATATGGGATAATGCAATACTTTACTGGTATAGTATAATACAGTATAATAGTATAATATAATATTGTTTTTAATGGTACTGGGGATGGAGTCCAAGGGCATTCTACCTCTGAGCTACACCCCCAGCCCTATTTTTTAATTACTTATTTTGAAATAGGGTCTCACTAAGTTGCAGAGGGCCTCAACTAAGTAGCCGAGACTCTCCTCGAACCACAATTCTCCTGTCTCAGCCTCCCAAGTACTGGGATTACAAGTGTGCGCCACCACGCCCGGCTATTTTTTTCTATAATATAGCATAATAATTATAACATAGTATATATAATTACATAAAATGGAATCATGTTGTACTAAAATACAATCTAATTAAATAAGTTTATACATAAAATTTATTAATAAAATCAATTATAATCTTATAAAATAGCATAATAAAATAGGAAGTGGGGAGAAAGTGGAGAGATGTCGCTGTGTTATTAATTCCCAGAAAAACAGTATGAAACTTTGCTGTGTCTTAGGGTTTCAAAATCTATTGGAAATTCTCAAAAAGTGTATTGCCAAGTAGATTTTCAAGTAGCTTCTATGTGGAATCCAGCAAAATACAGCTCTGAGCACAATGGTGATTATCGACAGCCGCAGGACTAGACCCTGGCTGTGCTCGCATGCTGCGGGGAGAGTTGGGTCAACTGCTGTTGGAGACCCCAGATCCCTTCTGTGCTTCTATTTTGCTGTCTAGCACTGTGCTGGGCCATGTTACTAAGATCAGTCTCGTTTGTGTTATTAATTTGAAAGAAAAATGGTAAAACTAGAAGCCCATGTTTCGTCCTTATTATTTAGCACATTGTGGTTAAAATTGTGTGGCAGTGATTATTTATTTATCACTTTCTACTTTCAGTGTGCTTTATGGCTGTTAATTACCTAACACAAACAGCAGTAACAGTGTCCTGGTTTTTATAGATGGGGAAACTGGCTAAGCCATTAAGATCTGCCTGGGGTTGGTTTTCATTTCTCTTGACATTCTCTAAGTTGCTCGATTCACTAGACCATATACCCTTCTTGCATATTTAGCATTTTGACAGTGCTGTCTTGTTTTTCTAATCTCCTTTAGATGTACTTTGAGGTTTTATATAAAAATGAAAGTCAGCTCGTGCCAGTTCTGTTTTGATTACATAAGATTCAAAAGTCGTTAGTGAATCAGAAAATAACGATCCATTTTTCTAGGTCTTATACATGTTTTCACAAAGGTGTTTATTGAATATTTTCTATTGGATATCATCTGTTGACTATCACCTGGAACTGCTGGTCCAGATCATACATCTGTTTCACACTTAATTTACAAATAAGTAAAATTCTAGTGTATCTCCTTGGTCTTGCTTGAGTTTGACTTTTGTTCCTTACTGGACATTTATCTTTCCAAGTGATAACTTTATCACATTGATTTCTTATTGTTTTACATATATATGTTCGCAACACATATATATTTATGAAATATTATATAGTTATAAAAATGTTCCCTTTCTCAGTCCTGGGGATAAAATTATGGGGATTCATTATGACCACTTTGTGGCTATTAAATTATTTTATATCATGGTGATGGTTCTGATGATAGACCATTTATTTGACAGTCTAAATTTATAAGGTCCTTTCTCACAATTTTATTCATCATTTTTATGCATTAAATTGGTTTTAAGTCTTTTTCAACACGGGGCTGATTGACGGCTTTCAGGTAATTAAAATGATCGTTTCTAGTTAATATTTGACTCTTCTTGAAGTCAAATCATTCTGTAAGTATCTATAAAGGGTCTGTTGTTGAAAGGGGGGCAGTGAATACAATAGATGAGATTATTAAAAGAGTATTTTAGGTGCATATTGGAGAGGAAGTCTAAGAAGGTCAGTGTGTGCCGAGGGTTTCGGTGAGCTCTCCATGACAGGTGGCAAGGAGCCGATGTGCCCGCCTGTCATTTCTGAGCCCCTTCTCCAGGGAAGTTCTGTTTTGGATGTTGTGAGGTCTGTAGAACAAAGCAGACCACGTTCCTTCAAGTGTTGGTACTAAACTGGCATACATGGAATTGTGTATAATAGACATTTAGGAAATATCAAAGTAATTAGGGGAGAGAGAGAGAGAGAAGAGAGAGAGAGAGAGAGAGAGAGAGAGAGAGAGAGAGAGAGAGAGAGAGAGAGAGAAGAGGACCTCTATTTTCAGAGGATGAAACCATGAAGACAGTAGAAAGATAGCATTTGAGCCAGGGCTTTAGGGATGGGTAGTTATAGAAGGTGTCTATGTGTGGGTCAAATTTACCAATGAGTTTTTTTTGTGTGTGTGGTACTGGGGATGGAACCCAGGGGCATTCTACCTTCGAGGTACACTCCCAGTCCTATTTCTTTATTCTTTATTTTGAAATAGCATCTCACTGAGTTGCAAAGGGCCTCGCTAAGTAGCCGAGGCTGTCCGCGAACCTTGATCCTCCTGTCTCAGCCTCCCGAATGCTGGGATTACAAGCGTGCGCCACCGCGCCCAGCTAGCCAATGAGATTTTAATTCTAGCTGATTGGAAGGTGGTAAGGCCACATTAGAAGGACGTAGGACTCAGGGGAAGAACAGATTTAGAAGGAAGCATATATTTGAGTTTAGACAGTTGTATGTTATGATACAGGTGGGTATTTCTGGTAGGAAAATGGATAGCTTGCAGCTAGAATTTTATTGATTGATTGATTTTTGGTGTGGAGATGGAACCCAGGGCCTGTGCATGTTAGGCAAGCACTTCCCCACTGAACTCCATCCTCTGCTCCTCATAGCTAGAATTCTGATGCTGATCAGAAGTTATAGAACGCATGTAGACAGGGACCGTGCACGCTATTTAAAAGGGCGGCTTTCCAGAGCTCAGGGGGTATTGACCTAGGGATGATATGCTTGCCCTGGGAACTCCTGGTGTTCCGGGATGTGCCAGCCCCCTCATCTGGAGACTCTGCAAATAAGCAATCTCAGCAGAGCAGAGCCACGTGCATGGAGATTTGGAGCTGGGTAGAACCAGGGCATATGCAGGCCGGACGCCTGATTGCCCTGTGGCTGTCCGCAAGTTGCTTAACCTTCTTCGGCCCTGCTTTCTTTGTTTCTAATATGGCGATCATCTTACTACTCATAGCAGGGGCTTGGTTTGAGTTAAAGAAGCTAGCCCAGTTCCCAGGAAACCAAATGAAGAGAAAATTCTGAGGAGCCAGACAAAGGCAGGGTGCTATACCTGAACCTCCTCAAGCCATCTGTCAATGAGTTGCTTCCTGGGGCTGTGAATGGAAGGACTAACCGTTCCCTTAGGGTCTACACTGTGGAGATACTTTATCTATTTTGTTCAGGGGGCTTGAGGGGGGCTTCTCTAGGGGACTCAGGCCGGGCTGGGCGGAAGTGGGAGTCGGGATGTCCACATTGGACGTCTGTGAAAACGGACTCAGTGAGATCAAGCCCGCAAGCACATTGCACTCTGGTGCTCAGAACAGATCCCTGATCCCTGCAGAGTTGTCCACCATCTTTTGGGGGTGCTGCTGCCCCATGGGTATGATACAAAGCCGCAGATGATCCCAGAGCTCTGTTGTTGATTCAGGGCCTCAGTACCTGCTTGAGAAGAACATCATTAAGAAAATAGGATTAAACCATCCTTGCCTCCTAAGATGATTGTATTATAGGAATTAAAGGGAACCAGTTAAAACAGTTGCAGACCTACAGGAAACAGTTAGTTAATGTTCTGCTTTTGTCCTCATCATTATTCACATCATTTTCCTCCTGCTTGGGAGATACGTGATACGCTCTAGGTATCCAATCTCGTTCTGTTCCAATTTGTTAAAACAAATATACAAAGAATGAAATACACACAGACTCTCTCTTTCTCTCTCACACACACACACACACACACACACACACACACACACACACACACACCAGAAAAACCCAGGATGCTCACATCTATGGAGAAATTTCAAAGTTCTTTTAAGTTCAGAAAATTTAAGCCATTGACTTATTCTGTTACCTGCCTCTCATGATCTTTATTTATGTGTTGCCTTCTGACATGAAATCTAGAGAAAATAAAAATTTTCCCCTAATGAATCATGGAAATGCACATTCTGGAAACCTCAGTGTGCAAAGCTGTTCTTTTCCTGTGAATGTCGTCACATTGTCCATTGACACACACAGTTCAGAGAGGGCCCATTCTCATGTGGCATCTGATTTCTGCCATCAGGAGCCACGTGGAGGGCTCCTACCCTCATGTGGCATCTGATTTCTGCCATCAGGAGCCACGTGGAGGGCTCCTACCCTCTGGAATGTCAGCCGAGGTGTTTGAAAACGCAACAAGCAGCGACAATCTAAGAACAAACAGTCTCTGTTTTGCCTTCATACGATGAAAGACCTGCAGTTTGGAATTGTCCAGTGGGATTTTCCAGCCCATCTGAGTTTGCCTCCACTTTTTGGCTGATGGGATGGTCTCTGACCACAGGGCTCTGAGCTCACTTCCTTCTTCTCTTTGATGCACCTCAGTTGACTTGCCAGTAAAGTGTAGTTGAAAACCACGCACATTTTTTAAAGTCTTGGTGAGGATCAAACATGGGAAGTGTCTGCCCTGTAGCGAGTTCTCCAAGTATCTGCTACTTTGGTACTTGGGATTGAATCCAGGGGCATTTCTACCTCCAAGCTATACCCCCGGCCATATTTGATTTTTTATTTGAAAACAGGGTCTCACTAAGTAGCTGCCAGCCTCACTAAGTTGCTGAGGCTGGCTTTGAACTTGCAATCCTCCTGTCTCAGCCTCCCAAGCACTGGAATTGCAGATGTGCACGCGACCACGCCTGGATGAGTGTTTCTCTTGTCTCTCTCTGTCTCTGTCTCTGTCTCTCTCTGCCCATGTGCACAAACACGCACCTCACACACGCACCTTTAATTCCTTTTCTGTTTTCATCTTTCCCACTGTCCGCTGCCTCTGCGACATTGGTCTTTTCAGTTGCAGGTTTGCCTGTGTCTTTATGCCTTAGGGATCTGGCCTCAAGGATGACAAAGGAACGCTCTAAAACCTGACTTGCAGCTTGGCATCTGCGGAGGGGATGTGCAGGGCAGGTGGCAGGCAGGGGTCCAGCACCCAGTTGATGCCCTTGGGTAGTCGGCTCACTCTTCCTGCACCTCCCTTTGTCCCTCTGCATCTCCCACTTGAACCTGTTCCCATGCGGAGTGCCCTGGAATTCCCAGCAAGGACATTGCAAAACGATCACTTGTTCCCCAAGCACCTCCCAGCTTTCTCCCCACCCCACACTTTTAACTGAGATGGAAAGGTGGTCTGATTCTATTACCCGTGTGAATGAAAGCCATTTACCTTCCTTGTGATTGGCTTTCTCCCCTTCTATCCCTCTTGCCTGTGGTACCCTGCCGTCTCTCCACTCTCCAGCTCATCCACGCTTGCCCTGTCTTCTGTGACTTGCTGGAAGTGAGGGATTCTGTACCTTCAGAGTGTGATAGCACGCACCGTGTGCCTAGGAAGACACCTCAGCATCCCCCAAATCCTCTCCTCTTTTCATCCCGATGTTCAGGCTGCACTAGGTCACTTCTCTGTTGCGGTCCACTGGGTCACTGGTTGGACCGATTGTGGTGCAGAGTCTCTTCTTCGGTTACCAAGGACAAGTAGAACTTGGTGATCTACTGACCCGAGGACAAAGTCCTCAGGAAGCAGGAGGTTGTGGACTTATGTTGGGGTTCCGATGTGACTCGTGCATTTGCGTGCTTACAGTTTACTTGATGAGCATAGAAAGCCGCCTTTCAGCAGTGAGGTGATTCAGTGCAGTTGACATGGATTTTCTTTGATGGTAGCTGGCTGGTCGTTCATTCACCCGACTGCAGTGGCAGTACTGTAGTTATAGATGAGACTCTTCTCTTGAGTGTCTGTTGTTGCGTTGTTATTATTCTGGGGAGCATGAGCTTGTGGTTGGGAAATAGATAACTCATTTGCCAGGGCACGGAACACATATTCTCTTTGGTCAGATTCTCCCTCCTAATCTTGGACTCCCTGAGCCCTGGCCATCTTGTTTCTTTCCCAGTAGACATTCATTGCGTTAGTGTCTGTATTTCCTTCCGGTTTTATTTTATGTTCACATGAGCATAAAGTTTATCTTGCCCATAAAAATTATTTTGCCTTTTTAAAGCGGTCATAGTATACCGACCATGCGTGGAGTTCTGCACCCTGCTTTTTCTTATCCCATAATACACCTTGGGGATCTTTAAATGTCAATATGCAAATAGGTTTCTCATTATTTTTCGTAGCCGCAGACTAGTCTATCACTTTACTGTTCCCTACTTTACTGAGGCACTTTCCCACGGATGGAGATTTCTGCTTTCCGATGGATTTTGAGATGAAGGTTCTGAATAAGAAGGAGCGAGTAGAATCTATACTGACAGAATACTGCTCACACGAAGATAGACTATTTTATTTTGTTGTTTATAATGAACTTTTTTACTACATGATAGAAATTATTGCAGTGGTCTTTAGCGAAGCATCAGCTTTGCATATATACTTTTGGCAGCCCTAGAATAAGTAAGAAGTGACATTGTACACATTTCACATGAATCCTTTTCTAGGCTTTTGGTCTCCAGTCTTCAAAAATACTGGACTGGCTTTAGAAGCTTAATCTGAGTCATGCCAGATATTTCAAGATTCATAAAGTTAATGTAAGAAGCACAGGAATTGCTTTTCATCACCAGAATGGGATTTGAAAATTTGGGGGGGGGGCATTGGGAAAAGTTTCCTGGGTAATAAATCAATAACAAAAATCTCAGAATTCTATTCGTTTGTGTTTAATAAATACCTTTTTTTTTTTTGGTACTGAGAATTGAACCCAGGAGCACTCTACCACTGAGCTACATCCATCTCCAACCCTTTGGTATTTTTTTTTTTTTTTTGAAATAGGGTCTTGCTAAGTTGCTGAGGGTCTTACTAAATTGCCAAGCCTGGCCTTGAACCTGTGGCCCTCCTGTCTCAGCCTCCCAAGTCTTGGGATTGCAGGCATGTGCCGCTATGACCAGTTTAATTTACACTTCTTTTAGCCCAGATTGGGGTGGGAGTAAAGAAGGACTTTTACTTTTCTGAGAAAAAGGTGGCTAACCCATCTTAGATCATAAATATCCTTAATTAAATGAGGAGTCTGATCCAAAATATTTCAAGAGTGGTAAAGACAGCTACTGCGACAGGTTAACAGGCACATTGTGTAGAAATGTGTGTTTAAAGCATTACGATGACGTGATGCTTGGGGCAGCAGAACACTGGGAGATGGAAGTCATTGTTTAGGAAGGAAGCTTAAGCTACAAAGTTCACTTTCTGTTTCCTTTTCAAATACTGCTCTTGATGACCTTGAAAATCTGATTTGTAGCTGAACATAAACCTGGAAATATAAATGTTCTGGTGGATGAGTTTAACTTGTTGGCAAAATCATTGAGTAGCTAAGAAACAAATGCTATTTTCGTGAGTTTAAAGAAGGGTAAACAACCTTGTGTGATGGAGCACCCCAATAACCCTTTAGACTGGATCCTCTGGGGAATCAGGGGCACTTTGGGGTGGGAAAGTCCCTTCCACATGCGAAGCCACTGGAAGATTTTATTTACTCTTTTGTCTGTTTTCAACAAAATGTTTATTTGATGATTCCTTTACGTCTCAGGTTAAATATTGCTTGAAACATATAATATTAAGCAGAAATGACTTTTATCCATTCAACTTTGTTGAAAAATAAATCCTATAAACCTCCTTCCATATCCTTTAACTTATGCGTCCTTGAAATTATAGAACTGGGTATGTAGAAAGCTAGGATTCGCCAGGTATGATGGAGCATGCCTGTAATCTCCGTACTTGGGAGGCAGAAGACAGAGGATCATAGGTTCGAAGCCAGCTTTAGCAACTTAGTGAGGCCCTCAGCAACTTAGCAAAACCCTGTTTCCATGCCGGGCGTGGTGGTGCACGCTTGTAATCCCCGCGCTTGGGAGGCTGAGACCGGAGGATCGCACAGGTTCAAAGCCAGCCTCAGCTACTTAGTGAGGCTCTCAGCAACTTAGTGAGACCCTGTTTCCAAATAAAATAGAAAATAGGTCTGGGAGTATAGCCTGGGGGTAGAAAGCCTCTGAGTTCCACCCCCAGTACCAGTACCACCAAAAAAAAAAAAAAAAAAAAACAAAAAAACTTAGCAAAACCCTGTTTCCAAATAAAAAATAAAACAAAATTGGGCCTGGAAGTGTAGCTTGGAGGAAGAATGCTCCTGGGTTCAATCTGCAACAACAACAACAACAACAACAACAACACACACACGCACGCACGCACGCACGCACGCATTTGGGAGGCGGATTATAGGTTCCCGGACAGCCTCGGCTACGTAGTGAGACCCTTCTCAATTCAGTGAGACCCTATTTCAAAGTAAAGAATAAAAATAGGGCTGGAGATGTGTCTCAGAGGTAGAATGCCCTTGGGTTTCATTCCAAGTACTGCAAAAAAAAAAAAAATTCAAAGTGACAAATAATGATAATAGATGTATCTGAGCATCTTCTGTCAGGACACTCAGGACACCACACCCACCAATACACTGGTGCAACACTAAATTAGGATGTAGCCAATGGGATGAGAAGTAAGAAGTCAGGAACCATGGGGCTAACATTGGCATAGGACCATTCTGTATTTGGTTTCTGGTATTTAGTTTCCCTGAAATTGATGAAGGTTTTTTTTTTTTTTCCTAGGTGGGGGGGAGGGGGAAACTGAGCCCAATTTATCAGATATCGAATAATAACACACACATTTGACTGGGTTTACTGTGTCATTCTTATCTCAGTTCTCAGTGAAGGAAAAAAATAAATAAAACATCTTAAGTGGTTGTAGCCTGACAGTCACTCTCTATTAGTAGATCTCTTTTGAGTGTTGGTTCAAAAGTTGCCTCTTCCAAGTGTATTTTTCTTAAGAACTATTGATTTCGTATAGTTTTCTTCTTGTAACTGGTGGGCTGGGTTCCAAATTTGTCTTTTCCATGGACAGTGCTTCTTGAAACTTTTGCTACTGTTGAATCCAGAGTCCTGGTCTTTTCTAGCGTTTCCCAGCTGTGGTGCTGGTTTATCCCAAGGCATGACTCTTAATTACAAAACAGGATGTGATAGTTAAGCAGATTCCCTTAAGAAGACATTCCTTAGCCGGGTGTGGTGTGGTGGAGCATGTTTGTAATCCTAGCATTTGGGAGGCTGAGACCTGAGGATCCTGGTTAACAGACAGCCTCAGCTACTTAGTGAGGCCCGGGTTTCAAAATAAAGAATAAAAATAGGGCTGGGGGTGTAGCTCAGAGGTAGAATTGCCTTGGGTTCCATCCTCAGTACAGAAGAAGAAGAAGAAGAAGAAGAAGAAGAAGAAGAAGAAGAAGAGGAGGAGGAGGAGGAGGAGGAGGAGGAGGAGGAGGAGGAGGAGGAGGAGGAGGAGAAAAGAAAGAAGACATTCCTATACAAATGAGTTTTGTGTGCTGCAGCCAGGGTCTGCAAGAGCACAAATGGAGCTCAAACTCAGCCACCCTGGTCCAGCTGAAGTTTGCAAGTTCTCGGGAGGAACTGCTTTTTCTCTGTGCATTGCTCTTAATCGGCTGCATCACAATTTGATAGTTGCTTTAAACTGTTTCCTCTGACTTTAGCTGAAGGCTGATCTTTGCTTGGGGTTGGTGGTGTCCACGTGCCCCTGCGGCCCCCACTCCAAGTGCCGCCCTTGTATCAATTTTGCAGCTACATTCTTCCAGAATATCTAGCTCTTTATTCAACATTCAGTCTTCCCTGAGTCCTTTCTCCTTCCCTATTTTCAGTAGGAAGCATCTCTTTTCCTAACCCCCACTTCATTTGAACCCCTGTATATTCTCACTACTTTACAACTGAAGTACTTTCTTTATCTTAAGATTGTGGACTCAGCCAGGCATGGTGGTACAGACCTGTAATTCTAGTACCAGAGAGACTGAAACAGGAAGATCACAGGTTCAAAGCCAGCCAACTCAGTGAGGTTCTGCAGCTTAGTGAGACCCTGTTTGTTAATTAAAAAATAAAATAGGACTGGGATGTAGCTCAGAGGCAATCCCCTGCACCACCACCAAAAAAAAAAAAAAAAGGCTGCAGATTTCTTAGTCATAATTCCATACTATTACTGTGTGTGTGTCTGTGTGTGTGTGTGTGTGTGTGTGTGTGTGTGTGTGTGTGTCTGTGTGTGCGCGCGCGCTGTGTATAGAACCCAGGAGCATTCTACCTTTGAGCTATATCCCCAGCTCTACTTTTTGTTTATGTTTTTTTTTTTTTTTTTTTTTCAAAACAGGGTCTCACTATGTTGCTGAGGGCCTGGCTTCAGGGAATGTGTTTATCAACTCCAGGGATGCTCTGTTTCTTTGTCTTCTGTTTCTTCCTGGTACCTATTGTTCTTGTTTCTTCTGATGCAGGTCTGCAGACTCCTGTTCCGGAGGTCATTGTCGATGTGGAGTCCATGGATATCTTCCCAGTGGGATGGTGTGAAGCAAATTCTTACCCTTTGACGACACCACACAAAACAGCCTGTAAGTATTGCCCCGGTAAGCAAGATGGTGGCTAACATCTGTGATCCTGGAAAATAAATCAGCTAGTTTGCAGAGAATGTTGTAAAAAATTAAAGGACAATTTTCGATGTTCCAAGGAGCACCGATATTTTTATTATGTTTGCCACCCTTCAAGTGTCCACGTTCAGTAACATCTGGATGCATGCCACAAGCTGACAAACTGAATTGTCGGAAAGAGGCGGTTGAAGATCACAGGAAGATGCAGAGGGGAAATACCTGACCGCCTCACTCCCAGATTTGCGTACAATTTATTGTTTTGCGTACAATTTATTGTTTTGATTGGAAAAAATTTAAGTTAAATATGATATTTTTATATTATCATTTCTTAGAAGGAACTAATTTTTTCCCATGCAGTTTCCCCTAAAGGATTCTGGAGTAGTCTTAATAATTTACTGCCATAAATATTAAATCTACTCAGCACCTACCTGATCAGGGGGATTTCAGCTGGTCTTCAGGAAGTGTATTAACTCATGTTCTTTGAATCACAGAAATAGCAAATAAAACCAGTATTACCTGTCTAACATTCTTAGCAACACGCGCACACACACACACACACACACACACACACACACACACACACACACTGAAACACATACAACAGGGTTTTATTCATTTCTTTGCAGTACTGAGGATGGAACCCAAGGGAATTCTCCCTCCAAGCTACATCCCCAGCCCTATATTTTATTCTTTATTTTGAAACAGAGATTCACTGAGTTGCAAAGGGCCTCACTGAGTAACTGTGACTGTCCGCGAAGCCGGATCCTCCTATCTCAACTTCCTAAGTACTGGGATTACAAGCGTGTGCCACCATGCCTGGTGAGCAGTCCCTTTAGACTGTGTTATTGCAGGTCATTATCATCAAATGGCACTACTTAAAAGTCATCAAACCTGATACATCTTTGCATTTATTATTCTACTCTGAGTATCAAAGATACTGTGTGAGATTTATGAGTTCTTAAAGATCATGGGTATTGACTTTTCTGTTAAAGAGATTGTACTTTTGATATATGTCCGGGTGAATTCTACCTCTGATCTATAACCACAGCTCTATTTTATTTTTTTAATTAATTTTATTTACTTATTTATTGATATAGCGTGTGTGTGTGTGTGTGTGTGTGTGTGTGTGTGTGTGTGTGTGTGTTACTGGGGATTGAACTCCGGGACATTCTACCTCTGAGCTACATCCCCAGCCCTATTTCTTAATCTTATTTTGAAACAAGGTCTCTCTAAGTTGCAGAGGGCCTCACTAAGTAGCTGAGGCTGACCGCCAAACTGCCACCCTCCTGTCTCAGCCTCTCAAGTACTGTGATTACAGGTGTGCTCCACCTCACCTGGCTTGCCACCTTTATTTCTGCCCAGTACGCTTCCATGGTGCACTTCTGCCCGTTTTCAGGATGTCAGGATGTCGCTGTGAACAGACTTCCATGAAGCAGCTGGCTTCACATTCTGTGATGTCCACAGTATTTGAAGGGTCCCCTGCTCACTATTTACCAATAGAGTGGAGAGCATTATCCTTATACTGACTATTGCCAGTGGAGCGGATTAAGAATCTGCATCATGACAAGTAGGCAACGGGAAGGATTCCCTGAGATTAACATGGTTGTTGTGCACTCACCATTTTAACTGGATCAAATCCACGGGTGACATCTTCCTTGGGCTCTGTCATGGGACTGGAGCTTAGTTTCCTTTGTTCTTGTTGTCCCTTAGATAGGACCCAGTGTTCATTATCATTTTCCTTCTTTACACGGATGTGGGAGGATACAAGTTCTTTTGGTTTTTCTGGAGAAAAACCACATAAAGGTTAAGACGAACATAGTAGTTTTTCCTCTTTATTTTTTATTTTGTTCGAAAGTCTACAGTATTTGCCCCCATCCCAAGAGAGCATATATCTAGGCCTTCCCACTTTTAGTACTACACTGAGTTAGGAAAGTTATTCTAAACTCCTTTTCCACCTTGGAGAATCAAAAAAGATTTACTTTTTTATAGAAGCAACTGGAAATGGAATATCAACTAAAGTCAAGATGGATGGGATTTTTTGAGTGATTCTCTTACTGATTTTTGCATTCACTTATTATCCATAGGTTTTGCTTTAAGGAAGTAAACTCTGTTTCACATGACTCTGACGGCTTTAGAAAGTTTTGGTGGAATTAATTTATGTTTACGTTGGAAGTTGCAGGATTATCTGAGCCAAGATTACTAGGTGCCAAAAGCTCTGGTCTATTTTTGTTAAGGCGATAGTAATGTAAAAATAAACGGATAGAAATATCAACTGGAAATGTTCCTATCCAAAAAAAAATCATTATTTGCTGATTTACGTCAATATTTGACTAAATGTATTTTCATACCACCACTTCTTGCAGTAATTCAACACTTTTGTTTAAATGCACACTTCTGAGGCTAATTCCGGGGTCTACTACTAGGGTGGCATGATTTGCTTTGGCATAATTCCTGTGGAAAGAAAATTATTCTGGATCACCATGCTTACAACAATTTAACGTGCACTTGTGCAAGATACAATATGCGTACCCTTTTCCAGTCTTATTAAAATCACATTTAAAAACAAAGTACCCAGTGTAGAGATAAGATTAAATGTACTAAGTTCTATTAAGATCTTGTGTCTGATGAGTCCATATCGGTTTTATGTTAGGAGAAATTAATGCAAAACTGTGGCTCGACTGAAATAACTTCTTTGTGTTTAAATTGCTACTTTTAACATGAGCATAATTTTACACTAAACCATTTTTTTTTAAAAAAAATACATCAGCCCCACTAATAACATGCTTTTCTTCTTCTTTCTTTTCTTACAGCACAAAAGAAGAGAAAGATTGCAGTTGTGCAACCAGAAAAACAGTATGTTGCTTCTTTCTCTCTAACTATATAATAAACCGTAAAGTGTCTTTATAGAGGCTTGAGAACCGGGCTGCTGTTATTAGAGCGTGAAGTAACAATGGCATCCTATTAAAGGTGACGGTAAAGGGCAGTTCCTGTCATTTACTGTGCACCTATTATGTGTAGAATATTAGTGACTGTTTCCAAAGGAACCCACAGTGCAGACTGTCATTGGTCGTTTATCATTTTGGCATACCTGAAAAATAACCCGCACCCTCAAAGGAACTAGTTCCGGAAGCTAGTGATGCCGAGCGCCCCCAGTGGCCCCATGTGGTAGTGCAGTTTAGACACCAGGTTCCTGACCCTTAATTGAGCTGAACCAGCTCTCAAGCCTCAGCCAGGCATTGGAGACAAAGACTTCAGTCTCACCCCAACTCCATTGCTTTGCGGCTGAGGGAATTCAAGCAACTTGCTTTCTTCCTCTTCATTTCAATGCCCTCGTTTATTAAAAAAAAAAAAAAACCTGCTTCTCAGGGTTTTATGAAGATTAAATTAGATTCTGTATAAAAAAAAATCATGGGCTTTAAATTGTTGAATAAATATAGGGCGCCCCCCACCCTTGTTTCACTTGCAATTTTATGAGAAAAGGGGGAATTAGGGCAAAGTCTGTACAGCAGGCAGCGGGGTATCTGAGAAGTCGTAACTGCTGGCGACTGTTTTATACATTGTGAAATATTTTAAGCGCACCAAAACGTACATTCCCTAGCAAGTCATGGTGTTTTCTTAAGTAAATACAAATAGATGGCTAGAAAGTTAACTGAAAACAGAATTTTACTTCATGGGCTCAAGTTTAAAATTTAAGTGCAATTGAAGCCGAACAATAACTGTGTTGTTATTTGAATGAGGAAAACAGTTCCCTGGGAGTATTTTTCATGCGTTCATTGCTAAATGCAGTGGATCAGGTCTGTGACCTGACACCATTTTCCCCGGGTGACAGGAAGTGGAGAGTTTAATAACAGACCCGTGATTGGACCTAAAACTTTAGCCCAGGTTTAATAATTCTTGCCCTTTCCATGTTTGAATCGTGTAGAGAGCCTGTGAAAACACTGATTGCAGGAAAGCCCCCTCCCCACTTTTTTGACTTAAGATGTTGCAGCCTGAGAACCTGCATTTCTGATGAGTTCTCAGAGGATCCCAAGGCCTTGGTCTTGGGCACACAGCCTGGAGACCACTGCTAGAATGACCCTGTTACCCATCATGGTTTCCTTTGAATTTACATATCTTTTCAATTGTGTTGTTTCCCTGCAGGGGGATGGGGGTCTGTGAATGCCCTCCTACCTTGTTGCCCTTAAAAGCCACCTCTAAAAATTAAGGCCACATTTTAAAAATATATTTATTCAGCGACTTTAAAAATGTGCTATGAGCAGGTCGTGATGGCGCACGCTTATAATCACAGTGCTTGGGAGGCTTGAGACAGGAGGATCGCAGGTTCAAAGCCAGCCTTAACTACTTAGTGAGGCTCTCCGTAACTTACTGAGACCATATTTTAAAATAAAGAATAAAAGCCGGGCATGGTGGTGCACGCTTATAATCTCAGCGCTTGGGAGGCTGAGAGGGGAGGATCACACAGGCTCAAAGCCAGCCTCAGCTACTGAGTGAGGTTCTCAGCAACTTAGTGAGACCCTGTTTCCAAATAAAGTTTAAAATACGTCTGGGAATGTAGCCCAGTGGTAGAAAGCCCCGGGTTCCATTCCCAGTACCACAAACACACATTCAATCAATCAATCAATCAATCAATCAATAATAAAAAGATAGAGCTGGTAGTGTAGTGTGGAGGTAAAATGCCTCTGGGTTCAATTTCCAGAGCTGCAAAGAAAACAAAAGCAAATAAACAAAAAAACTGAACTCTAACAGAACATGATGTGTGTTCATCCTGCCTCTACCATCTTGTACCCCATTAAGATGTATGACTACAATGCACCAATAGAAAACTTTTTTAAAAAAATAAGCTTGCCCTTTCTCCCTCCTTCCCATCCATCTTTCCTTCCTTCCCTCCCTCTTTCCTTCTTTTTTTCCTCCTTTCTTTCTTTCTTTCTTTCTTTCTTTCTTTCTTTCTCTCTCTCCTTTCTTTCTTCTTTCTTTCTTTCTTTCTTTCTTTCTTTCTTTCTTTCTTTCTTTCTTTCTTTCTTTGTTTCTTCTGTACTTGAAATTGAACCCAGGAGCTATACCACCAGTCCTTTTTAATTTTGAAACAGGCTTTTACTAAGTTGTTGAGTGAGGGTCTTGCTAACTTACTTGCTTTGGAATGTAAATGGCTGTCCTCAAACCTTTGATCCTTCTTTATCAGCCTCCCAAGTACAGTGATGGCAGGCATGTATCACCATGTATCACCATGGCCAGCTCCCACTTCACATTTTAAGAAGCACTGGTTTCTAGATTTTCATATAAGGTTTACTTTTTAGTGTGGCCATGACCCACCAGGATCCAAGAATCTGGGGTTAGCAGAAAGTGGTCTTCCAGTAGACATCTCAATATCACAGTGGGAATCTTGACTTTAATTAAATGTCAGTTGATGTCTGTTTGTGTTTAAATAAACACAAAGTGAGGGAGGGAGGGAGGGAGGGAGAGAGAGAGAGAGAGAGAGAGAGAGAGAGAGAGAGAGAGAGAGAGGAGAGAGAGAAGGAAGGAAGGAAGGAAGGAAGGAAGAAAGGAAGGATGGGAGGGAGGGAGAAAGGGTAAGCTTATTTTTTAAAAAGTTTTCTATTGGTGCATTGTAGTCATACATGTTTGAGACCATTATTATAATTTTATAACAAAAGACAAGCCCAGAAAACTAGAGTAACACTGATTGGTGATGGTCACTTGGACAGAGGCAGAGGTGCTATACATTTTTGTTTGTTTGTTTTTTGTTAGCATAATGGAAAGGATTGAAAAACAACTTTTCTGAACTGATCTTTTCATCTGCACTCGCTGGTGCTGCTTCTACACATATGTCCTATAGTCTGAGGCTCACTCTTATCTTAGACTGCAGGGACAGTCACTGTAAATTATACAAAAAGAAATTGGAAAGTGCTCTTTGCTTTGCAAGTTTGTGACATGTGATAGTTTGTTGTTGTTTTATTTTTTTAATCTACAGATTGTCGTCCACAGTGCCTGTTGAGAAAATACCTCATGACCTTTGCTTAGCTCCCCACCTGGACTCTACAGGTAAGCGGGCTCCATGTCCAAGGAGACCACTCCGTCCCTTTCCATTCTGTGGCTGTGAATGGAGACATACGCATGTGTTTAGGCCATGGAGTCTAGCTCAGCTTTAAGCCTGTTCTCTTTTTCTCTGTTACTCCTCATGAACCTACCTTTTCTCCAAATTTCTAAAATTTCTATACCTCTTTTTTTTTTCTGCTTCTTAGCCAGGAGCCCTAGACAGGTCTAGTCTGTAAGAAAAGGATCTATGTACTACTTGGAAATTGTGAGCCAGCTTAATACTGTGTATCATGAACTTACTTCCATGCAGAAATGAAAAGAGTTGAAATATCATCATCAGGCTTTTTTTTTACTTTTGGGATTGTATCACAATTCCACCTGCATTTTTACCCCAGTAATTATTATTTAAATCCCCACTGACTTTTGAATTATTCTTTAAAAACCCTCTGAGTCGAATAGTTGGTTGTGAATAATCAGTGTGAAAATACAACTGTGAGCTACCATCCTACCACCAAATCTGCCAAGAGATGTGTTTGGACATGAAATTTCATACTTAAGAATTTAGTTTTCTAAGCTAAAATGAAATCTGCTCTGAATTCCAGGATTAAAAGCTATATTATGTGGGAAAATCTTTCAATTAGTTGAAGTATCTTTGAAGTAAAGAGAGCAATTTTGGCCAAGTGTGGTGGTGCATACTTGTAATCCCAGCACTTGGGAGGCTGAGACAGGAAGATCGCGGTTTGCAGACAGCCTCAGCTATTACTTAATGAGGCCCTTTGCAACTCAGTGAAACCCTGTTTCAAAATAAAGAATAAGCCATCCTCGCGCTTGGGAGGTGGAGACAGGAGGATTGCGCAGGTTTGAAGCCAGCCTTGCTGGCTTAAGAGACCCTGTTTCCAAAATTTAAAAAATATATAAAATAGGTCTGGGAGAGTAGCCCAGAGGTAGAAGGGTTCCATCCCCAGTACCACCGGGGGGGAAAAAAAAAAGAATAAAAAAATAAGGCTAGGGTGTAGCTCAAAGGTAGACTGTCCCTGGGTTACATCCTCAGTACCACGAGAGAGAGAGAGAGAGAGAGAGAGAGAGAGAGAGAGAGAGAGAGAGAGAGAGAGAGCAATTTTATGAGTAGATTTAATTTTAATTTTTCTTCCCTAAAAGTCTGGCAGGGTAATCCTACCAAAAAATATATATAAATAAATATATCTGTGAATTAGATTTTGCCTGTTGCGTAGAATTCAAACTTCAGAATGGTTTTAAAAGAACCATCTCTGCTTTTGTTTCATAATATATAATGGGAATTTTATTCCTTTTTTATATCCAGAAGAATGCCATTTCTACCTCTTACTTATTGGTTCTTGGTTGAATATCTTATGAAAGCCTCCCTTCCTAAATTGCCATCCCAAACTCATAACAGTATTTATGTAGAAGTACCACGGTTAGTGTGGTTTAACTTGGGGTAGGAGCTGGCTGGGTGGGTGGATGGTTTGGGAGGTGAAATTTTTAGCCAAAAGTGAATCCTCATTCTGTGATTCTAAACATCAAGACACTTCTGAGTGAGATCTTATTGTTTATTTATTCTACTCTTTGCTCATGGCAACTCGAGACAGAATAAGACCAGCAATGCACCCTGTTTACTAAGTTGGAAGAATAGTAAGGAATAATGCAAATTTTCATCCCAGTGTGGGACATTTTGCCTCCATCAGACTGGCAAATGGAATTAAAAGTCAATATCATCTGCAGTCTAACACTATCTGGAGCTGTGTGAAACAGCAGGTACTTACGCAGTGCTGACGAGGGTGCAAATAAGGGTCTTTCTGTGAGGAACAATGCAGGCACATGTATAGTAACACTCAAGATATGCGGACCCATGCATGAGCAGATCCCAGTACTTTGTTGGCTAAGACAGGAAGGTTGCAGGTTTGGGGACAGCTTCAGCAACTTAGCAAGGCTCTCAACAGCTTAGCAAGACCCTGTTTCAAAGCAAAAAAGGTTAGGGGTGTAGTTGAGAGGTAGAGTGTCTCTGGGTTCAGTTCCTAGTAACACACACACACACACACACACACACACACACACACACACACACACACACTGTTCTTGCCTGTATATAGAATGCAGTAGTAGATTTCTACAACCATATTCATTATAGCACTGCAAACAAACAACACTAACAACTGTATATCTGTAAGAGAATAAATAAGCAAATCGTGGTATGTTTATACTGGGGAGTAATGTACAGAAGTAGAAAATGAATGAATGTTCTAGGATTTGTTGGCAGATGTCTTATACTTTTGCCAATGTGGGTTATTGTATTTCAGAAACATAATGGAAGCAACATACTGCAGAAAACCATTTATGGAATATTTTTTAAATATCCAAAATACATATTGCTTGTTAATGATATACACACATATATATATGTGTGTGTGTAAAAAAATTCATGAACTGCATGGTAATGAAAAATACAAGATGTAGGCAGTGGTTACCTCTAAAGGGGAGGAAGGGGATTCCTGGGGGAGAGAACCCAGGGGAACTTGGGACATGTAGTCAATGTGTTTTTTCTTAGCTGCATAATGATGCTTGCATTGACGCTGTCGTGATCTTTGTATTGTTTTTTCTATCTTAAATAATGTATAATTAGCAAAAAATAATGTATAATTAGCAAAAAATTTGCAGTAGGAATGGTAACCAGAACTTCTAAGATATTACTATTGCTATAAAATATCTTGGGGTCAGACTACAATGCACCTTTCTCCAAAGAATTAAGTCATCTGTTTTTCTCCACTGCTTGGCCACTGTTTGGACCTCACAGAAGCCTGCCTAATTAGAGTTCCAGCAATGCTGGCTCTCAGGACTGGGACTATTTAAGAGTCACATTTCTTTGATAACTCCTGAGTCCCCATCAGTCAAAACAGCTCCTTGAGCTGGTTTTTCTCACTAAGTGGATCCAGCAGGTGTCTTGCTTGCCCCCAAGTCCCAGAACTGCCATCCTCAGCATCGTCTATGTTGTATCCTCCTGCAGGGACCTTCAACGGGAAGTACTGCTGCCCACAGCTCTTCATCAATCACCGCTGTTTCTCAGGCCCCTACCTGAACAAGGGGAGGATCGCAGAGCTACCTCAGTCGGTGGGGCCTGGCAAGTGTGTGCTGGTTCTTAAAGAGGTAAATCCCATGTGCAACCTCAGCGTGTTGTAATAGGATGGTGATGCTCTAGGTACAGATCCCAAAGGACACAGTAGATATTTGTGTTCAGATATTCAGTTTATGTTTACCAAGCACCTCCTTTCTCTCCTCCTGAGAAGTAATGGCTAGAGATACTAAGATGGAGAAAGGATGTTCCTGTCCAAGAAAGACTCACAGTCCAGTGGCCAGACTTTCCTCCCATGGGTTAGGAGGATATGTTGCACTAGGTTTGAATAAAGTGCTTTGGGAAGACAAGAGGATGATTACTTGTGTGAGTGGTGAGGGTTGAAGAACTAAGGTTTCTCAAAGGCAAATTGGAAGACACAAAGGGCCTGGGGATGCGGTCAGCATAGCATGTAGTCAGAAGGAATGCTCCTCACTTGGGTCTGGGTGGCATTTTTAAAAATTCTGTCCCTCCATAGCACTTTGTGCCTGCATGTAGGAGCTAATGATGCATCTCTTGCTGGTCATGGCTTCTAGATTTGTGTCATAACTTAGTCTAGGCCAAGCTCGCACCACTTATCACTTGTGGGATGCTTTGCGTTTCTCTTCTTGCCTTTGAGAGGTGACCAGCAGATAGACACAAATCTTGGGGATATTGATGGAGGTCTTTCTCTCTGTTGCATTTTTATAGTTTAACCTCAGACAGCACTTTGAGACAGATTGGAAACCTGGACTAATTTCTGAACTCTTCTCAAAACTCTTATCTATGTTCTTTTTCCACACACATCCGTGCTTTCTTTAAGAAAGTGGACACCAAATTGATCTTTCTTTTTATCATATCATGGTGATTTTTTTATAAAAGTTCTGTGGGCACAGCAACCATTTACATATTGAACAACTGTTGGTGAGACAACTTGGAGTAGCCAGGAGCTGTCTAAACCACTGGGTCAAAAGCCGAACCCCCCAGCCGGGCGTGGTGGTGCACGCTTGTAATCCCCGCATTTGGGAGGCGGAGACAGGACGATCGCGCTGGTTCAGAGCCAACCTTGCTGGCTTAAGAGACCCTGTTTAAAAAAAATATATATATATAATATATATATAATTATATATATAATTTATATATATAATTATATATATAATTTATAATATATATGTATATATATATATATATATATATATATATATATATATATATATATATATAATAGGTCTGGGAGTGTAGCCCGGAGGGAGAAGGGCTTCCAGGAATCCCAGTACCACCAAAAAAAAAAAAAAAGCCAAACCCCCTCTGGCCTCTGTCTCTTTGGTTTTCATGTTCTTATTGGGGCAGGAGATGAAATGAACCAAAGCTAAGCAATCAGTTAAATGAGTCTGAGATAGAGATAGAGATAGGAGAGAAAGAGAAAGAGAAAGAAAGAGAAAGAGAAAGAAAAAGAGAAAGAGAAAGAGAAAGAGAAAGAGGAGTAGTGTGCTTGGAGCAGAGAGGAAAAACTAAGCAATCAGTTAAATGAGTCTCAGACAGACAGACAGACAGGAGTGGTGCGCTTGGAGCAGAGAGGAAGAAGTGACATTTGACCTGGCTTAGGCAGAGTGAGTACAGCCTTGTTTGTCCAGCATGAGGAAGGTCACACCGGTTGGGGGGGCGTTGGGGTGGATTCTGGTAAAGGAAGATTAGATACAGCTGGAGGGTAGAAACTTAGGCTGGGCATAAGTAACAGGTAGAAAAGAGTATGTTATATTTTGAAAAAACAGAGGGGAGGAGGCTGGCTTGTCTAGTGCTTTAATGCAAAGCAGGACGGAGCACATCGGAGGAAGCTTGCTCATGAGGGGCCTTCCTTGGTGGTCTAGGCGCTCCAGGCAATGAGCCCCTCAGAGTGACTGAATCCCTTCCGTGAACGGGAGAGTATCTTTATGGCTTCAAGTGTCATTTTTCATAAGGAGAAAGATCACTGAAACAGAGGATATTTGCTTTTCTGGGCCACTGATGGTATTAGTAGTTAAATCCTCTTATATATTTATAGAGAAGTTGAGAGTTACAGTTTAGAAAAAAAAAAAAAACCTATACAAAATGGACCAGGCCATTGTGGGGATTTCTTTGGGAGCATTTAACACTGAGAATGTTCCACAGGTGGTCCCAGCCCTGAGCGAGCTTCTGGGTGAGTAGGGAAGTCGAACAGGCCAAGTGTGTCGGGGGCCATGGCGGGCTGGCACTGATGCTGTGAGGAGTCGCGTGCAGTCTTGGGGAGATGATTCAGGCTCCTGTTCCAGGTAGAAGGAAGGGATGCACAAAGCTGGGGAATCCAGAGTCTGTGGGGTGAAGGGAAAGGAAGACGGGAAGGGTGTAGACAGCATCTTAGATGACAATACTGCCAAGAACAGGCGCCCAGGTCTTCACCAAGAGTCCTGTGTAGCCGTGGCCATCGGACGTGGCCACCTGCCTCCATTGTCACTGAGCAGCAGGTTGGAGCTGCTTCTGTTTTAAATAGCTTACCTGGCATTGTGTCTGAAAATCAAGTCGTGTGGATCAGGCTCATCTTGAGTGGCAAATAGATTCTAAAGATGACAAAATTTGTAGCTAAATACAAAAAAAGAAAAAAAAATGTTTGAAGGCGAAAATAGCAGACCTGACTGTTTCAAGTGTGATGAAGTGGTAGGACCGCTGGCTAATTAACTGCATGAATTGATGTGGAGGCCGGGCGTGGTGGCGCACGCCTGTAATCCCCGCGCTTGGGAGGCGGAGACAAGAGAATCGCGCAGGTTCGAAGCCAGCCGCGCTGGCTTAGGAGACCCTGTTTCCAAATAGAAATATAAAAAATAGGTGTCTGGGACTGTAGCCCAGAGGTAGAAGGGTTTCCAGGAACCCCAGTGCCACCAAAGGAATAAAATTCATGTGGAAACAAGTTCTCCACAGATAGGAAACTCAGTCCCAAAGAGAAATCAAGCCAGGATGAAGCATAAGATTTTCTATGACAAAATACCCTACATGGTACTTGCTTTTGTTTAGCTCACCGGTGGTGGTGGTGATGCTGTAGCGCTTGGCCCATGGGTAGACTCTTGTAACAGAGATGTTGTCTGCCCATGTTGGCACCTGATTTTGAGCAACACGTTGGGGACATAAAAACTGGCAGAAATACCATGAATGGCTGAGTTTCTTTGAAGCTGCCTGCAAGCCTGATGTGCATAGTATGAGCTCCTTGTAAACAGGAGATATCCTTACCTGCCTGCTCTATTAACAGAAACAAGACTTTGGTTTCAGCCTCTGTCTGGAAACTATTTTATTAAATAATTCCTTTTTTAAGTCAAAATAGTTATCCCTCATCGATATTCTGATAGGTGCCTCCAGCCAAATTTAAAAGCCAGGCCAAGGAATTCTAGTTTTCGCTAATGTTGTTTAGAAAATGCAGGTGACAAGAAAGAGAACAGAACCCAAAACAAGCCCTTCCGTTCTGAGTGTGAGAAAAATGTAAGTTCCAGCAAGCCAATATTCATGCTAATGTTCTTCCTTTGCTGCCTGGCTTCAAATTTCATTTTATTTCAAGGGAACAAGGTAATGGAAGCAAAGATAGAATGTATTGCTTTTCTGGGCCATCAGCAGTATTAGAAATTTAAACACTTTGGTATCTTCAGAAATGTAAAATGAGGGTTGTTTCCCCCTGTCTGGTCTGCTAGAACTAGATGATGTGTGCGGGTGCAGGTGCAGTGCCCGTCTCTGGAAAGGTTAAATGCAGGCTGAGAAATGGGGCCCTGGGCTCTGTCTGACAGGGTCATTCCTAAACATGAGGAAGTTTCTAATGAAAGTGAGGACCGGTGCACAGCTGTACTTGTTTCCCGGATGTAAGACTCGTAGGGTTTGGAGCGACCCAGAGACCTGTCAATGTCTGGCCCCCACTCCAGAGCGGCCGCAGCAAGGGAAAGTAGGTGACTTGGAAGAATTTAGAACCAGAGTCAGTAGAGGGTCCATTCAGCTCAAAATGGAGCAGATCTTGGTATTGAGCAGTGGGTCAAGTTGAACGCTGACTCCTCATGTGCTGGGACTTTTCTTTTTTTTCTTCTCAGAACTAAGAGTTGAATACAGGGCATTCTACCTCTGGGCTATACTATAGACTTTAAAGGAAAATAAATGGGGCCTCACTGAGTTGCTGAGGCTGTCTTTGAACCTGTGATCATCTTGTCTCAGCCTCCCAAGTACTGGGATTACAGGCATGTGCCACCATGCCCAGCTGTGCTGGAACTTTTTTTTTTTTTTTGGTGGTACTGGGGTTCTTGGAAACCCTTCTACCTCAGGGCTATACTCCTAGACCTATTGTTTTTTATATTTTTATTTGGAAACAGGGTCTCTTAAGCCAGTGCGGCTGGCTTCGAACCTGTGCAATCCTCCTGTCTCTGCCTCCCAAGCGCGGGGATTACAAGCGTGTGCCACCACGCCCGGCGCTCGCTGGAACATTTAACAGGATGTGTGGGCCCAGGTATGTGGAAGATAGAATGTGTTAGGTACAAAAAATAGTAATGGTGTTTACTACAAATCAAACCTGCATGCTTAGAAGATAATTGCCAGGAGGAACCAACCATTTCTACCCCAAATCCTTCCACCTCATGCCTTGTGTGCCAGGGTCTCTAAAAGACTGATAAACTGTGGACCTATGTAGAATCACCCGGTTGGTTACATCTTGTGACAGAGAGTCTTGTTGGGTATCCTATTTCTGGTGCACCACACCAATTTGTTCAGGAAATTTCTGTGTTAATAACATACATGAAATGGATGGACCACCAGGCCTACTGTATTTACTCTATATACAGTGGGATAAATGGGAGTGTGTGTGTGTGTGTGTGTGTGTGTGTGTGTGTGTTTTGATGTGATACAGAGTGAGTCAGCCAGCATGAGTACAAGAGACAAAAGGGGAGTGGAATGTTGAAGCCTTTTATTAATATCATATCACATCATATCACATAATATCTCATAGCATATCAGCTATGCTATGACAAGAGTATTTCAGCTTCTGATACTGATGCTTGGTAAAAATAGGAGGAGACCAGGCATGTGTCACTGGCAAAGATGACTCTGAAAACACTTACCATGAAGAATAAGAAAGCCTTTGTTCTGGTCAACATTTGCATGGCTGTGATCCAAAACAATTGAACACACAACTTGAAGGAAGGAAAATTTGTTTGCTGGCAGATTTGGAGATTTCAGAGGTTCAGTCCATGTCAGGCCGGGTCTGCAGAGCTCAGGACATGATGGTGGGGGGCCGAGAAAGGAAGTGAGCAGGAGGAAGAAGACACACCCCCAGGGATCCACCTTCTCCAGCCATACCCTACCTACCTAGGTTACTACCCAATACATCCATTGCAATGAATTTATCCACTGATACAATTACGACCTTCAGACCTAATTATATCAACTCTGAACACCAATATATGAGCTCTGTAGGAGATATTCTATATCCAAACTATGACAGCCTTGTCTTGAAAGACGTTGCAGGCCATGGAGACAGCATCTCAAGAATAAAATTCCAGGGTGACTTACACAGATTTGGGAAGCATCCATGGTTTTTTCTTAGAAGTTATGTGGCTTAAAATATCTGCTAGTGTGTAACCTCCATTTTTAGCCAAAAGGAAAAGCGTATGATTTCAAGTCAGGGATCTTTAGGAGTCCCTTTCCCACTGTGCACTCTACAGTTAGACAACGAAGCCCCCAGTTGCTCAGCTCTGCAGTAGGCATGACCTGTGCTTTGTGGCAGCCTGGGTTCTGGAGTTTAAGACAGGAACATTTATAGAGGGGAAAATCAAGTTGTACAGCTTCTATTGAAGGGTAAAATGTTAACATCTAGTTGTCTGCTCCTTTTTTCTCCTTTCTGGCGCTTGAAAAAAGGCTTAGGAGAAAAGTATGTGGTGCCTGGAATCACAGGAAACTTTTACAAGTGATGACCCTACATGAGCTCATTACTTTCCTCCAGTGTGCGTTTCTACTCCAGTTATTTGGGATCACCAGAGGAGCTAATGAGATCTGCTGGTCCACTTGTGATCAAGAGACTGAGTGTGAGGGGTTCTCCAATAAAATAAAAGACAGACTTAGGTAGGGCTTTTGCTTTACCAAGGCGGGAATCTTGTTCCTGATGGGAAAGAGCTAGATGTGCACCTATTTCTTTATCTGCATCTGAAATTTCTTTATATGCACCTGTTTCTTTATCTGTTCATCTAGCTGTATCTCTTACTGTCATCTCCCTGTATCTATTACTGTCTTCTACCTATTCACACATCCGTTGTCTCTCTTTCTTTATCATCTATATTCTGTTTAGCTATCATACATCTATCGTCATTATCATCTGTCATCCGTCTCTAGTTTTCGGTCTCTGATCATCTGTCCAGTGTATCTAAAAGTCAGTTTGATGATCTCATCATCAGCCTGGCCATGGAATGCAGAAGTGTAGACATGAGCCATTAAGCCTTCCTAGGTGTTTAAAGGGACATACTGTAATCAGTTTAACTTTGCAAAAAGTGACTGCAGGAATAGTCATGAGCTGTGAGTACTGGCCCAAGACACCAGTGTCCAGGGTTGACAATTTGGTGGCTACCAGGCTACAAAGAAAAGACTAAGAGACCAAAGGTACTTTTTCACCTTTTTCCCTCTGTGTTTTTGGTATTCTTGCCTGTGCAGAAAGTGCAAAAGTAGGTGATATGGGTGATGCAGAGCCGCCGCTAGTCCATGTGTATGTCTACCTGTAACCTCTCTCAGGCTTCAGGTACCGTTCAACATCCAGCACACAATCACGGACATTCTGCCTCATTCCAAATCTTTCTATCCCTGGGAACCCAGCAGTGAATGAAACATAGTCCATTAGCTCATTACTTACTTAATTCATGCATACATCTATTCCTTTGGCCTAAGTAACTAATATGGCAGGCACTCTGGTAGAGATGGAATTCTTGGTGAGCAAGAGTTGTGGTTCCTACTGCCATGGGTTGACAGCCCCCTGCAGCGAGGGGGGACGAACCCTCCTCTTCTCTATACCTACCCCATTCTAACAAGCCTATGCATGCACAAATACACAGGCAGAGATTCAGGTGGTGGTTTTAGAACAGTGCCCCAGTGCCGTGTCATCAAAGGTCATTAGACTGTTGTGAGCTATTTTTTTTTAATCTGGAGCCCAATGCCCTGAATACTTTGATGACAGAGACCGATCAGAGGATAGAGGAAGTTGCCTTCCCAGAAAAGCACCCATCTGGACCCTCTGCCTCATTTCCAGTCTCCCTTTTGCAGCACGTTTCATGTGCTTCCTCTGCTCTCAGACAAAGTTGCGAAGGTTGGCCGACCCCAGGCATGTAGGAATTGTCCCTGACTTGGAAGCTTTTCCATGAACTATGGCAGGCATATGCCAGTCAGGTGGAGTACAATTTCCAACGGCACAGCAGAGGGCGGAGACACTGAAAATCAAGTCATTCAGAAGCAGAAAGAGGCTCTGCAGGTGTGCTGTCCCCAGGCCTCTGGGCCCACCCTTGCCCTGCTCTGCATCCCTGCAAGTGAAGTGGGCTTGAGAAGGAGGTGCTGAGGAAGTCCTGCGGGTTCCTCAAGGCTATAACTTTAATTACTCCTAGCCTCAGTGGTCCTCCTCCATTGAAACAGGTGTTCTGCAGTCAGAGATGCCCAGCTATGATGGTGATGTGACCTCCCTCCCTCCTCTTAGAGAAGTAAAGTGACCACTACTCTTGGCTTTAATTATTTTTGGTTTATATTTCTGGCACATGGTTGATCCATTAAGCTATTTCCTTCAGTCTCTTTGTTTTGATTCTGATGTTAATTGTCCACATTTGGAGAGTTTTGTAATCACTTGTGTAGTTGTTCTTTATGCCTCACTAAGCATTTTCTCAGCTCTCCCTTTTTAACTTTTTTTTGTGGTACTGGGGTTCCTGGAAGCCCTTCTACCTCCAGGCTACACTCCCAGACCTATTTTATACTTTTTATTTGGAAACAGGGTCTCTTAAGCCAGCGCGGCTGGCTTCGAACCTGCGCGATCCTCCTGTCTCCGCCTCCCAAGCGCAGGGATTACAAGCGTGCGCCACCATGCCGGGCTCCCTTTTTAACTTTTACTGAAAAATTAGAAATGTCTTCTTGTGGGAAGCCAGAGAGTCACCAATATGAAACAGACTTTGCTGTGTATGGAACAGGGGCAAGGAAGGTTGTTATTCTTCAAAACAGTCACGTATTTCTCAGTAGAATGGATAGAGATTGGTTGTGTTGGGGCAACAGGAATCATGGTCTCACACCAATGACTTTTTCAAGTAATATTGCACAGAGGAAAACTTGCCTAGCTGATCCCCTGTTAAATTATTTATCAAATTAAAGATAGATGAAGGCGTGCATGTTCAAGATATCCTTCTGTATTTCTACTGCTGCTGCCTTAAATTGGTGCTGAACATTAGCTAACTCATTAAAAATAACCTGCCAACAAGCTATGGGCATGCCAGCTATAATCCACACGTGACCTATGATGCAGGAATTATCAGGCCACTAGACACTATTGTTTGGGTAAATTGGCGAAAGAAGACCACGCATTGTTCTGCTGTTAAGGCTTTCTTTATTAATTCTCCACAAAGGAGATATTTATTGAACTTTCCTACCACTTTAGAGCTAGGACGATCAGTAGCAAATGATATCTCCTGGACTTCCATCACATAGATGAGATGGTCTCAAATAAATTATTAGAGAAAATTAGTAATTAGGGTTTTTTTTATGAAAAGAATTGTATCTAATTTCTAGGACCATATTGAAGTTTGTTGAACAAGTTAAAAAAAAAATTCTCTTGGGTACCTGCTGTTGCCAGTTTGAGCTCTGACTACTAAGAAACTCAGCACCTCAGAGCCCCTGATTTGCTGGTGCTTGTGTCTTAGTGGGTGTGGAAGTAAACCAACAAACCAATCAGTAAACATTGTACTACGATACAATTATCAGTGAGAGGAAAGATCATGTGGGAGAAAGGTACTGTAGAGGGGATACCCCTCGCTCATAAGCCCCAAATGAGCAGAAGGCTGGACTGTATGGATATCCTGAATGCACTAGCCAGCTTTCTATTACTATACTACTACCTGGGATAGTCAACTTAGAAAGAGAAAAGGTTTGTTTTGGCTCACAGTGTCGGAGGTTCTAGTCCACGATGGATTGGTACCCTTCTTTTTGGGCGAGGCAGCGAGTGCTGGTTTGCTCCCACACCAGTGGTGGTGAATTCTTGGCAATTACGGTTTCCTTTGCGGAGCATCTCTGAATTATATTGGTGCAAAGGAAGGGGAGAGGGAGGCTTGCTACTGGAGATACCGTGCTCCATGGGGCCGGGAGGCCCAGGATGCCTTCCCTTTACAGGTTGAGCTGTTGCTAAGGGGGGAGGGGGAGGTCGGCTCACATAAAGGATCTAGTGAAGGTAGAGACCAGAGGTGGCAACGTGACAGAGTGCTAGATCTGGTAAAAATATGTCAAATTATTGTCATTATTCAAACTTGGGAAATTAAGGGTGAGAGAAGAGATGAACATAACGGTCGCCATTACACCCTGTTTGGGGAGTGTATTCAAGGCGGCTGTGGCACTAATCTCGGAACATGCATGGATTTCGAGGAGAAAAATGAGACGACCTTCTTTTAAAGGGTTTTCTTTTCCAAGCTAGCTTCGTGCTTTTTCTTTGGCGTCATTAGGAGGCATGTGTGTACGAAAGCGCTTTCTCTTTTGTCTTAACAAGCACATCTTCCTTTATTTCTAGGTTTGGTGGCATTCTCATGCCTGGGAGTTTAAGAAGTAGGTCTGTAGCCACACTTTTGATAAAATGTGCCTCTGGTACCTAAGGCAGATGGGAACTGAGGTAGAAAATAGTGACAGTACTATCAGCAATGTTTCTGACGCCCCCAAACTTGTCTTGAAAAGGAGCTACTTTTTGTTTTATGGTGTGTGTGTGTGTGTGTGTGTGTGTGTGTGTGTGTGTGTTTTACTGGAGATTGAACCCAGCAGTATTCTGCCTCTGAGTTACAACCCAGCTTTTTATTATTTTGAAACATACTCTCATTAGATTGCGGGGAGTCTAGCTAAGTTGCTGAGGTTGTCTGCGAACCTGCAATCCTCTCGTCTCAGCCTCCTAAATACTGGGATTACAGGCTTGTGACACCACACCTGGCTGCAAAGAACCTATTTTTAAATGAACATTCTAGCCGGGCGTGGTGGCGCACACTTGTAATCCCCACGCTTGGGAGGCAGAGACAGGAGGATCACGTAGGTTCGAAGCCCGCCGTGCTGGCTTAAGAGACCCTGTTTCCAAAAATAATAGGTCTGGGAGTGTAGCCCGGAGGTAGAAGGTCTTCCAGGAACCCCAGTACCACCAAAAAAAAAAAAAAAAAAAAAAATTCTACACTTAAATTTGGCCACAAAAACAAAATCTCTGCAATTCACTGGGGGCTCTGTTTGTCGTGACATCACCAGATGTTGAACTTTGTAGTTTTTCTTACTTTCCTCTTGTAACTTGCTGCTTATGTAAGACACCATCCACTAGAGAAACTATCAATGGAGAAATTACTGATTGAACTAGAGAAATTCTTTGCTTTTTTTTTTTAGTTAAAAAATCTTTTCATAAAATTAGCTCCATTCCCTCTGATTTTGAAGTTGAAAAGAAGAAATCTCTTTGGTCCCTAAGGCCTTTGATGTCCCCTGATTTCTGCAAAAAGCTCATTATTGTTAGCATAACTTTTGGGGTAGCCTGAAAGACAGAAAAAGGTCTGTTGAAAGAGTAACGCCTCCTTTTTGTCTCAGTCCTTTTTCTGATGCCTCACAAAAAAGAATATTCCCCTCCCCCATTTTGCTGTCTCTA